>NC_069499.1:1051801324-1051973824 GCF_027579735.1 Bombina bombina | reverse complement strand
TACTGGGAGGTTTTCCGGTGGGCCTCCAGCACTGCAGGGCCACATCCTTTGGGCAGGGAGCGAGCCTTGTGCAGATAAGTGGCCCCTAAAAACAGAAAACTACTTTGACAAGCAAGGGAAGGGGGTGGAGGATGAGCTGGGTGGGGGCTGGGTCTCGTGGGGGTTGAGGCCAGTCTTCAAAAATTTCCGGTCCCACCCACTCTCAATGTAGTAAACAAAGCATGTTCCCCATGATCCAAACTAATGCATATGAGCCTTAGATATAGAGAACTGCTGTCGCGCATGCATACTGCTCATAAAGAAACCAGAAAATAGGTAACAGGAAGCCGTATAACTTAAAAGACGATGTTCTGTCACTTTAAAAAGTCCCAAGAAGAACAAAACAGTGGAGCAAGCAGGGCTGTCAGAAGTTTCGGTAGTAAGTTAAATAGCATTTAAATATAAACTGTTTCTAATAATTTAACAAAGAAAATTAAAGCAAATTATAATTATTGTTAGTGTGATATATAGGAGCGCCAAAGGCTAAAGTATAACACAGGTTTTGAAGAGAAGTAATGCCAAATACGGCCAAAAATCTATGTATCAATAAATAAGTCAATAGACCAGTATGGGGAATAGACTAGATCAATGAGTCAAATACATATACAAGTGGGAATTTATTAAAAGTACAATTTGAGACTATTTAAAAACAGATGGTTAAGATAAAATCAATATCATGAATAATGTGCAAAAAATTTATGAACTCTAAATCAATTAATTAATGATAAATCATATAACAATCTAGAACCCTGGTTTACAATGAATGGGCTTAGACCCCATTCAGAGTGTAATAAGTGTTTAAACAGGTTAACAACCAGTTTGAGTGTACAATCAAAAACAATTAACGTATAGTACAAACAGTTAATAGAGTGCTTGGACACAAAAATCCAGTGCTTAGGACACAAAAATCCAGTGCTTAAACAAAGAAAAACAAAAAATTAAAATAAAAAAAAATATATAAAATGTGAAAAATATATATATATATGTTACCATGAAAAGCAATGTGAAATGTGAATAATGTGTGATACTATAAAACATAAACCATGAGTAGCTACAAAATCAATAAAAAGTGACGGCACACCTTTATATTAAACAGATTAAAAGTCTCTTTACAATGATATAAAAACATCCATGGGCCAACAGGATATCATAATATCAAGTGGAAAAACGGAGTCCCAATATTAGAAACAGAGTCCCAATGAATAAGAATGAAGATGAAGAAGATCCTGTTCCAAGATTATCCTATGCTGAAAGTTATCCTTAATGAAGTGATCACCTAAAATATAAACAAAAAAAAGACCTATACAAAATGTGTCTGTGATGGAGTTCACTAAGTATTTAACTCACCCAAAAACAGACGATCCTGGAAGGATATATAGCCTCATAAATCCCTTATGAAATAACGTCTACGTGTTTCAGCCCTTTACAAGGGCCTTTCTCAAGACGTCAGCTGTCTTGAGAAAGGCCCTTGTAAAAGGCTGAAATGCGTAAACGTTATTTCATAAGGGATTTATGAGGCTATATATCCTTCCAGGATCGTCTGTTTTTGGGTGAGTTGTTGGAGCCTTGTGAATCAAAAGCTTTAACCAAGATGCCAAAGAAATGCCAGAGGCTTTCTGACCTTTCCTAGAACAAGACAAAAAATAGACTAGAAGTCTTCATGAAATCTTTAGTAGCCTCAACACAGTATTTCAAAGCTCTTACCACATCCAAAGAGTATAATGATTTCTCAAGAGAATTCTTAGGATTCGGACACAAGGAAGGAACAACAAATTCCCTACTAATGTTCTTAGAATTCACCTTAGGAAGAAATTTAAACAAAGTCCACAAAACAGCCTTATCCTGATGGAAAATCAGAAAAGGAGACTCACAAGTGAGAGCAGACAATTCAGAAACTCTTCTAGCAGAAGAGATAGCCAAAAGGAACAATACTTTCCAAGAAAGCAGTTCAATATCCAAAGAATGCATAGACTCAAAAGGAGGAGCCTGCAAAACCTTAAAAACTAAATTAAGACTCCAAGGAGGAGAAAAAGATTTAATAACAGGCTTGATACAGACCAAAGCCTGGCCAAAACAGTAAATATCAGGAAGTTTAGCAATCTTTCTATGAAATAAAACAGAAATTGCAGAGAGTTGTGCCTTCAAAGTACTTGCAAAGAAACCTTTATCCAAACCTTCCTGAAAAAACTGTAAAATTCTAAAAGAACGCCAAGAGAATTTATGAGAACACCATGAAATATAGGTTTTCCATAGCCAATAATAAATCTTCCTTGAAACAGACTTATGAGCCTGCAACATAGTATTAATCACTGAGTCAGAGAAACCTCTATGACTAAGTGTTCAACTTCCATACCTTCAAATTTAGCGATTTGAGATCCTGATGGAAAAATGGCCCTTGAGACAGAAGGTCTGGCCTTAAAGGAAGTGGCCAAGGTTGACAACTGGACATCCGGACAAGATCCGCAAACCAAAACCTGTGAGGCCATGCTGGTGCTATCAGAAACACATGCGATTGTTCCATTATGATCTTGAAGATCACCCTTGGAAGAAGAACTAGAGGCGGAAAAATATAAGCAAGTTGGTAAGACCAAGGAACTGCTAACGCATCCACCATCTCCACCTGAGGATACCTGGACTTGGAAAGGTATCTGGGAAATTTCTTGTTTAGATGGGAAGCCATCAGATCTATTTCTGGAAGACCCCACATCTGTACAATCTGAAAAAACACCTCTGGATGGAGAGACCACTCCCCCAGATGTAAAGTCTGACGGCTGAGATAATCTGTTTCCTAATTGTCTACACCTGGGATATGAGTCGCAGAAATTAGACAAGAGTTTGATTCCACCCAAGAAAGTATCCGTGATACTTCTTTCATTGCTAAAGGACTGCGCAGCTCGCATCGTAACAAGCGTGACTTTGCACCAAACAACCTAACGTCAATAAAGACACAGGAAATTACGAACTTGCTACACTATAGACGCAAATTCGCAAATCATCTCACCAGATGTGTTCAGATAGCTCCCAGTAGTGCTTGCTGGTCCAGAGCTGATTTTAGCTATGTGTTTAACCACTTTGCACACATAGTTAAGTACCGTTAACCAGGATTATGTCAATATGATTAAACTAATTAAAAATTTTCAAGGCTAACTATTATTATTCTTATAGCTTCACACTTCAGTGTTGATCGTCCATCCCCAAAAATATGTTTTAACATCTACTCAGAAACACACAAAATAATTCTGAAGAATGAACAAGTGCCCATCTGCAGCTGTGCACATAAAAATACTAAATCTGTTAATACACCCTGGCAATAGAAATGGAAGCATTCCACAGTAGGGATTTCTTCTGCCAATCAGGGTCATGACTGTATTAAATACTGATCTCATCTAAAATAAGATATATTTAAACCATTTTATATCATGCAATCAATATGTTTGTTTTTAGAAGATTGGCAAATGTATTTAGGTAATACATTTTTGCTGATGGCCTAAAAAGATGAGTTTTATCATAGATAATTTACACCTAGGAAAAAACTGGATGTATAATGCACTAACAAGGATTTTATTTTCCCTCTCAAACATATACGTTCTTATGTCAGGTAACCTTTTATCAAGTAAACAGCATCTGAAACCAAATCTAAACTCAATCAAACTTTAATGTTAAGATGTAATATAGTTATGTGGAAAAAAAATGTGTTCCTTGTTATGTGTAGCATATCTACATAGCGGTCTATATAATTATGCATTAAAGGGACAAAAAACACATTAGGCCAGATTACGAGTGGAGTGTAAACGTTTGCACGTGAGTGATAAGGGGTTTATCCCGAGTGTTACTGCTGGTATTACGAGTTGAAAGTAAACACGATCGCTTGAGCACAATCGCGGATTATGCTAGAATGATTACCGCGACTTCAGAGCTCTTGTTAACTGTTTTGCAAAACTAAAAAGTTGCACAAAACACATCATAAATACATTACAAAGTATAGTTAGACTCAAGATAACACCATCTAATAAAAATATTGCACACAAAAGTTATAAGGGCTCAAATATATGAGGTCTCAGGTGTATTTACTGTAAATATTTGACATTCCAATATTCTGCACATAGCAGAATATATTCTAAGTATTTTTAAATAGCTATTCCTATATATACAGTATATGTCTGTATGTATTTATACTTATATATAATCATGAATATATAAAGGTATAAATATATATTTTACCAAAAAACATCAGATATACCGGTATAAATATGTATTTATGAATAAATAGAACATATTCTGTGCACATGAGAATATGTGATTGGGTTTGTGAGTAGGGTGTTAAGTTTTTTTTACACTTTCTTTGCTCCATAGACTTCTATAGGGGAATACGTGAACGTGCACGCTATATTCTAACTTCGGCTTTTTGCGCTTGTCGGGTAAGCGCATGAGCTGAAACAGTTTACTTTTAACTCATAATACGAGTGCAACCCGACAAGCACAAAAACTTACTTCTAGTGCAATTAAAGGGACATTCTACACCAGAATTTTTATTGTTTATAAAGTTAGATAATCCATTTTTTACCCATTCCCCAGTTTTGCATAACCAACACAGTTATATTAATATACTTTTTTCCTCTCTGATTACCTTGTATCTAACCCTCTGCAGACTGCCCCTTTATTTCAGTTCTTTTGACAGACTTGCATTTTAGCCAATCAGTGTTGACACCCAGGTAACTCCACATGCGTGAGCCCAATGTTATCTATATGGCACATGAACATACCCTCTAGTGGTGAAAAAATGTCAAAATATATTCAGATAAGAGGCGGCCTTCAAGGTCTAAGAAATTAGCATAATAGCCTCCTAAGCTTACTTTTCCACAAAGAATACAAAGAAAACAAAGCAAAATTGATGATAAAAGTACATTGGAAAGTTGTTTAAAATGACATGCCCTATCTGAATCATGAAAGCTTATTTTGGACTAGACTGTCCCTTTAACGTTCGAGCTGGAGTGTTAATTAGCACTCTGCTTGTAATCTGGCCCATTGTAAATACAAGACATTTTTTGTTTCGTTATAGAATAAAATATGTAAACATTTTTAAACATGAATTGTTTGATTCAATTGTTTTTCAATAGCCAAATTCCCCCAACCTCTAGCTTTATCTGGAGGAGCTAGTCCAGGTAATGTCTGCAGATGGCAAGGCTAGACATTATTTTGGCATAAACTGCATTGTTTTGCAGTTCTTATCTGCTCAATACAATAAGGGAAAGATACATAGAAAGGTTAGTCATGATAAGTGCATTTCCAGTTCTGAGAAATAGAAAATCACAATTTTCAGAGCCTTTAATACATGAAAAATAAATTATAGATAAATAAAAGATGTTTACTATACATAACTAAGCAATTTGTATTAAATTAAAATCTCAAGGTGTTTACTGTCCCTTTAATATGTAAGTAACAAAAACATGAATTACATATACCTTATATTATACATTATAAACACATTATATTGAAATGTAATACAGAACCTTCAAAATCAGAACTGTTTTATAACCTGAATTAAAGGAATATGGAATTTAAAATAAAACTTTAAAATTTATTTCTATTTATCAATAAACCCTTTTCTCTTGATTTTCTTTAAATTTGTTAAAACTCTGGAGTATCCTTGTAACTTCAGCGCTATATTAATAACATTGTTGAAACACAGCTATAATACAGTGCTCAAAACATCTGCATGCCCCTAAGCCTACCATAGTATACTTTTATACAAAGGAGCTTTGTCTTAAAAAAATGATAACAATAGGAAGAGGAAATGTGATAGCAGATATTGATTTTTTTTAATTACACTCATATGAATCGTGAACATTTAATTTTGATTTCCATGTCCCTTTAAATGTAGTTTTCCCAATTAATTACTACAATGGACTTCACTGGCAGCTATGCTGTTGGTTTTAATAAAGTTGCTTGCTATCAAAATGTTATTATACTAGAATTGGCTAAACTTTATTTATTCATTCACAAGACATGGCCATCTCACACGGTCAATGATTTATGTAATTTATTGTAGATAAGAAGCTTTAAAGAAATGGAAATATATGATCTATTTAAGTATATAAAGTGTTTTGATTTGCTTTTTTTTTGCCCCATTAAGGTTTCAGTATTCACAATATCTGTGAACTGTAACTTGTCTTATTAATAAATTGCCCAGCATGCCTCACTGCACACATTTGCAAATTCTATGCCTATACTATTTGTTGTAAAAGTTTGAAATAAAATGCTCAGTCTCTGCAAATCTTGCAGAGCAGAAATAAAACTATCTGTAAAGCTACTGCTCAAGGGCAGTGTAGTAGATCTGTGCTTAAAGTGTTCCTGAAATAACAGAGACCCTGACTGTCTGAGATTTAAGCTGCGTAACTCTGGTATCACTTTTCATGCCATGTTCTGCCTCATAAGTTACTTATGTCTTTTGCTTCACATTTCAAATCTACATTTCATAAGTTGGAATGACTCCTCTAGGGACTTTGGTGTATGGTATAAATGACGTACAAAGAGCTCTGCAGTCAGCACATACTCTCTGACTAAATATGGAAATGCATAGCAAAAGGTTTATCAGAGCTCCAGCAGAATGTGACAGCTGAAGCCAGACGTAGCTGCTGTTACCCAGTACAACTAAAGCAACTTGCAAAAAAAAGTCTTGTGTCTTGTAAACTGAAATTCACACCAATTTGTCTGTGCCATATTCATTTTCAGCATTACGTTTCACGTAGCTAGGGGATATACTAGCATTTAACATATGATAAATAATATTTATATTTTAGGAGTAAACAAATCATTTTAATATGTTTTTTTAAGATTAAAGTAGTTTATTTTGCATAGTTGAAAAATCTACCCTCTCTTATGTTGACAAAATATTTAAATGTGTGACCTAACATCTTACAACATGTTCTACACTGCTTAACTTATTCGCTAATATCTAAGCATATTTGTTTTTGCGGTCATTAGAGAATAAGATTAAATTACTTATTTTTAGAACTCAAAAAGTTTATCATTTAACCTGTGACTGGGATTGGCTGTGCCCAACATTCTTGTAAACAATTTATGAGTTTGATGAAGGAAAGCCATTGGTTGAACATGCAGCACCACAGGGGGAGGGATGAATGGATGTCCCTTACATATTAAAAGGACATTAAAAAAAAACGTTTTGCTTTGTGTAAAATAGTGATTGGCCCCCCACTCCATAGGAGGCCAAAAGCAAATTCTGTAACCTGCAACTGTTGCAAATCAAATACTTGATTTATGCAATTTGCTGCATTTGGAAACCAAGTTTATGCTTTTTGGTCTCTATGGAGCTTGGGGACAAAGCACAATTTTTACACAAAAAGATGTGTTTACTGTGCTTTTTTGCTAAAAGTTGACTGTAACTTATATACATTAAAAAATGCTGCAAGGATTTTGATACATTTTCAAAACAATACTCTCTTTAATGCACTGCAAGAAGACATCAGCATATATCAGTCCTGCTATGTGGTTCAAGGTTGTATCATGTTAAAGGGACAGCAGAAATACCAACCTGCTAACCTGAACTAGCATTAAAGAAGAAGAATGAAGAAAGTGGCAAAGGAAATATCTAAAAAGTATTAGAATGCTGAAGCCAGTGGTAATAGTTTTTTTTTAATAAAATATTAATTATAGTACATCTTTGGTCATGGCAAGAATTGGTTTTAAGTTTGCATATATTACAGTGAATATTAAAAATGGTTAAAAATGAAACATTTAAATAAGTATATTTCAGTGACTGTTAATAGATGTATACATATTCTAATTCTGAAAAAGCTGCTGGGAAGCAATATTACTGCAAAAGCAAGTATACATAAATTATAAATTATATGGGAACAAATATAATGAAAAAAGATCCGTTATAATTACAAATAGGTCATCGGGTCCATTGTAGTTACTGATAAGTCATCACTCTTTATATAAGGTGCACAAAGTAAAATGATCAAAATACTTAACATAGACACAAAAAATATACAGATATCCCACATATGTTACATACGACTGGTGGCTGGGCCTTTGTATGCTTTGTTTTGGTAAGACCACCAGGTTTTGTTAAACAAATTTAGATGGCATAAGGTGGAGAGCGCCTTTTAGTAACCTTAGTTAATATATTTCAGATGTTGTCCCAGCAAGTCCACCCCAAACGTTAGGACTAGTTTCTTCATATCAATAAGTCCCGCAGTACGGGATAATATGATTCTCTTGCTCACGTGTTGTTGTTTGTTCGTTTTTGTCACTAATCTGTGTTCAGCACGAGGGAATCAGTGATTTATGCCAAATTAGATAATGTCAGTACTGAAATATCTTTTTACCTTAAAGGGACAGTCTAGGCCAAAATAAACTTTCATGATTCAGATAGAGCATGTAATTTTAAACAATTTTCTAATTTACTTTTATCACCAATTTTGCTTTGTTCTCTTGGTATTCTTAGTTGAAAGCTTAACCTAGGAGGTTCATATGCTAATTTCTTAGACCTTGAAGCCCACCTCTTTCAGATTGCATTTTAACAGTTTTTCACCAAAAGAGGGTGTTAGTTCACGTATTTCATATAGATAACACTGTGCTCGTGCACGAGAAGTTATCTGGGAGCAGGCACTGATTGGCTAGACTGCAAGTCTGTCAAAAGAACTGAAAAAAGGGGCAGTTTGCAGAGGCTTAGATACAAGATAATCACAGAGGTTAAAAGTATATTATTATAACTGTGTTGGTTATGCAAAACTGGGAAATGGGTAATAAAGGGATTATCTATCTTTTAAAACAATAAAAATTCTGGTGTAGACTGTCCCTTTAACAGTTCTGTTAGCTTTATAGTACTCCTGTACCTGATATAAGAATTGTCTCTTGCTGAATTGTGACAAAGATGTGTCTGTATTACAGGGACAGTCCAGACAAAAAATTACACTTTCATGATTCAGATAGAGCATGCAATTTAAACAACTTTCCAATATACTTTTATCATCAAATTTCCTTTGTTCTCTTGGTATTCTTTGCTGATAGCTAAACCTAGGTAGGCTCATATGTTAATTTCTAAGCCATTGACAGTTTTTCATAGACAGACAGCACTAGTTTAAGTGTGTCATACAGATATCATTGTGCTTACTCCCATGGAGTTACTTATGAGTTGGCTAACATGCAAGTCTGTCAAAAGCACTGAAATAAGGGGCAGTATGCAGAGGCTTAGATACAAGGTAATTACAGAGGTAAAAAGTATGTTAATATAACCGTGTTGGTTATGCAAAACTGGGGAATGGGTAATAAAGGGATTATCTATCTTTTTAAACAATAACAATTCTGTAGTAGACTGTCCCTTTAATTAAACATAAATGGGAGCCTATTGTTGTTGTTGTATTTCATTGATTCTGTATGTTCTAATTCCCTAGATGTCTGACTCCACAGATCAGTTCACTTTAATGCTACAACTTTATAGCCTATTTAAATAGTTATATAACAAATGTTAAAATATATTTATCCATATAGTTTGCTATTGGGGAAGTGCTTTTTTATATACCTAATATGTAAATTGGATCCAAGAGAAACCCTTCTTATTGTAATGCACCTAATATATATGTAAATTAGCTCCAAGAATGGCCCTCTCCCCCCCCCCCCCTCCATTTTCCCCGTATTTATGTAATTTACAAATTGCGTGGTCCATGCCGGGCCACAGATCATTCTTCTCTTTAGCATAATAGTTTCTTAGTGTGGAGAGGTCCAAGAGTGGCCTAATTTTTATTAAGGAGGATTTCTCAAATTCCAACTATAAGTACGACGTATATTTAACCCATTTAAACTAATTAAAAAGATAAGTCCCACAGTAATATTATTGTATTTTTACCAAATCATTACATAATAAAAAGTTTGAGGAGAAATAAGGGAATTTAGGTTAGGGTATTTCAGGTTGGAAAAATCAGTTCCCTTTATTTAAAAATAACCACACATTTGAAAGAGGAGGAGTTTAGTTATAGAGGCCGAATTATCAAGCCGTCAACTATGCTGCATTCGCCGGGACCAATACGTTTGCCTAACATCGCCTATCATCACGGCCGCGGACCTGAATACGATCTCCATATTTATCAAGAAAGCCTGCAAAAAGCTGCGCACCAAGTATGGGGCGATGAGCAGCGGACTGTTGTTAACTAGCAGTCATCGATCTCGCTGCTATTCGGCTTTTTACCAACTTTATTTATATTCTGTCACTAAACACCACCACTATACTAAAATGTTTAACCCCTATCCCGCCGCTCCCGGAGCCCACCACAACTTTAATAAAGCTATTAAGCCCTATCCCGCTGCTCCCGGACCCTTCTTCAACTAAATAAATGTATTAACCCCTATTCCGCCGCTCCCGGACCCCACCGCCACTAAATAAATGTATTAACCACTAAACCCCTGGCCTCCCACATCACTAGTACTTACTAAACCTATTAAACCCTAAACTGCCAGCCCCCCACATCGCAATAAACTAATTAAGCTATTAACCCCTAAACCTAACAACCCACTAACTTTACATTATAATTACCTCATCCTATCTTATAATAAATTTAAACTTAACTTTAGAATTAAAATAAACTATATTAAACTATTAATTAACCTACCCTAACTATTATACTAAAATTACATTAAACTACAAATTAAATTAACTATATTACATATTTAAAAACCTAACCCTACTCAAATTATTTGAATCTACAATTAAAAATTACTAAGTTACAAAAAATAAAAAACACTAAGTTACAAAAAATAAAAAACACTAAGTTACTAAAAAAACAAACCACAATATCAAAAATAAAAAACAATTACACCTAATCAAAATAAAAAAGACCCCCAAAATAAAAAACCCTAGCCTACAATAAACTACCAATGACCCTTAAAAGTGCCTTTTGCGGGGCATTGCCCCAAAGAAATCAGCTCTTTTACCTGTAAAAAAAAAATACAAACACCCCCCCCAACAGTAAAACCCACCACCCAACCAACCAACCCCTCAAATAAAACCCTATCTATAAAAAGGGCATTTGTATGGGCATTGCCCTTAAAAGGGCATTTAGCTCTTTTACTGCCCAAAGTCCCTAACCTAAAATTAAACCCCCCCAATAAACCCTTAAAAAAACCTAACACTAACCACCAGCCAATAGGATTGAGCTTTCATCCTATTGGCTGATCCAATCAGCCAATAGGATTGAGCTTGCATTCTATTGGCTGATTGGAATAGCCAATAGAATGCAAGCTCAATCCTATTGGCTGATTAAATTTTTTCCCCTTTAATTCCTATTGGCTGATAGAATTCTATCAGCCAATCGAAATGTAAGGGACGCCATCTTGGATGACGTACCTTAAAGTGAAACTTCATTCTTCGTTGACCATTGTAAGAAGACGATGCTCCGCGTCGGATGTCTTGAAGATGGAGCCGCTCCGCGCCAGATGGATGAATATAGAAGAGGCCATCTAGATGAAGACTTCTGCCCGCTTGGATGAAGACTTCGGCCCACTTGTATAAAGACTTCTGCCGGCTTCGATGAGGACTTCTGCCGATTGGATGAGGATGGATGTCCGATCTTCGAAAACTGTAAGTGGATCGTCGGTGGTTAGTGTTAGGTTTTTTAAGGGTTTATTGGGTGGGTTTTAATTGTAGGTTAGGGACTTTGGGCAGTAAAAGAGCTAAATACCCTTTTAAGGGCAATGCCCATATAAATGCAGGGCATTGGGGAGCTTAGTTTTTTTTAGATAGGGTTTTACTTTTGGGGGTTGGTTGGTTGGGTGGTGGGTTTTATTGTTGGGGGGTGTTTGTATTTTTTTTACAGGTAAAAGAGCTGATTTCTTTGGGGCAATGCCCTCAAAATGCCCTTTTAAGGGTCATTGGTAGTTTAGTGTAGGCTACGTTTTTTTATTTTGGGGTTCTTTTTTATTTTTCATTATTTTTGATACTGTGGTATTTTATTTTTTGTAACTTAGTGTTTTTTATTTTTTGTAACTTAGTTGTTATTTTTTTTGTAATTTAGTAATTTTTAATAGTAGATTTAAATAACTTGAGCAGGGTTAGGTTTTTAAATATGCAATATAGTTAATTTAGTTGCTAGTTTAATGTAATTTTAGTATAATAGTTAGTGTAGGTTAATTAATAGTTTAATATAGTTTATTTTAATTCTAAAGGTAAGTTTAAATTTATTATAAGATAGGGATGAGTTAATAATTAATGTAAAGTTAGTGGGTTGTTAAGTTTAGGGGTTAATAGCTTAATTTACTTTATGGCGATGTGGGGGGCTGGCAGTACATCTGTAATGATGTAAGCATCGATCTGTGTCGGATTGAGACCGGCGGATCATATGTTACGTCACAAATTTCTACTTTTGCCAGTCTGTAGTCTTTAATTACTAGGTAGAATCAGGCTCACCACAATTACGCTGCGGAATTTCACCGTATTTGTGGTTGACAGCTTGATAAATAGACCTCATAGACTCTTTAACTACCTATCCCAAAGAATCAGACTATAGTCATGAATAAAATAATTTTCTCTCTCTTTTTTCTGCCACCCTGTGAGCACCAGTAATAACTCCTAATATACACACACACACACATCACTGCTATCTATAACATAGGTATTATTGTCATTGCACATTGTGCAAATTATTATTGTTCTTGCAAGATGAGAAAAAAAAATTGAAAAAAGTTCATAACCGGGTAGGGTAAAATATTTGATAGAAATTGACTGCATAAAAAGTAAATCTTTATATCCTGTGTCTTCACTTTCAGCAATTTAAAATTTTCATTAAAAAAAATTCAAACATAAATGTAGAATTCATTTACACCAGAATAGTGTTTAATGACCAAAACTCAGGGCCAACAGACATCTGTTCATTGTTAAACAGCTAGTCATCCTAAAGGGACAGTATACACCAATTTTCATATAACTGCATGTAATAGGCACTACTATAAATAATAAGATGCACAGATTCTGATATAAAAATCCAGTATAAAACTGTTTAAAACTTACTTAGAAGCTCTCAGTTTAGCTCTGTTCAAAAGGTAGCTGGAAAGCCCACTGCAAGGGGGAAATACGACACTCCCCCCTCCCCCTTCTTTTGCATATGAAAAGACCCTGTACACAAACAGGAGCAAGCTGGAGTAGGTATCTGTCGGTATTCTCCTAACACTTTGGGGCTTGTTTAGGAGTCTGAAAATCAGAGCAATGTTATTTAAAAATAAGCAAAACTATCGGCTAGCTTATGAGTTGTGCGTTACGCTTAAAAAGCAGTGTTGGACGGTCCTAACGCTGCTTTTTAACGCCCGCTGGTATTACGAGTCTTGCAGGTACAGGTGTACCGCTCACATTTTTGGCCAGACTTGGAAATACCGCAAATCCATTTACGTAAATTGCGTATCCTCTTTTTTCAATGGGACTTGCATAGCACCGGTATTACGAGTCTGCCAAAAAGTGAGTGGTAGACCCTCTCCTGTCAAGACTGGTACCGCATTTTAAAGTCAGTAGTTAAGAGTTTTACACTACAAAGCCGTAGCATAAAACTCTTAACTAAAGTGCTAAAAAGTACACTAACACCCATAAACTACCTATTAACCTCTAAACCGAGGCCCTCCCACATCGCAAACACTAAAAAAATAAAATGAACCCCTAATCTGCTGAACCGGACATCGCTGCCACTATAATAAATATATTAACCCCTAAACTGTCGCACTCCTGCCTCGCAAACATTAATTAAATATTATTAACCCCTAATCTGCCGGCCCTAACATTGCAGCCACCTACCTACATTTATTAACCCCTAATCTGCCGTCCCCAACGTCGCCGCCACCATATTAAAGTTATTAACCCCTAAACCTAAGTCAAACCCTAAACCTAACAACCCCTAACTTAAATATATTTAAAAGAAATCAAAATAAATATTTCTATCATTAACTAAATTATTCCTATTTAAAACTAAATACTTACCTATAAAATAAACCCTAAGCTAGCTACAATATAACTAATAGTTACATTGTAGCAAGCTTAGGGTTTATTTTTATTTTACAGGCAAGTTTGTATTTATTTTAACTAGGTAGAATAGTTAGTAAATAGTTATGAACTATTTACTAGCTACCTAGCTAAAATAAATACAAAAGCACCTGTAAAATAAAACCTAACCTAACTTACAATTACACCTAACACTACAGTATAAGTAAATTAATTCCCTAAATTAAATACAATTAAATAAAATTAGCTAAAGTACAAAAAAAAAAAAACACTATATTACAGAAAATAATAAACAAATTACAAGATTTTTAAACTAATTACACCTAATCTAATCCCCCTAACAAAATAAAAAAAAAACTCCAAAATAAAAAAAGCCCTACCTACACTAAATTACAAATAGCCCTTAAAAGGGCTTTTTGTGGGGCATTGCCCCAAAGTAATCAGCTCTTTTACCTGTAAAAAAATTACAACCCCCCCAACATTAAAACCCACTACCCACACAACCAACCCTACTCTAAAACCCACCCAATACCCCCTTAAAAAAAACTTAACACTAACCCCTTTAAGATCACATTACCGGGAGAAGTCTTCATCCAATCGGGCCGAAGTCCTCAACGAAGCCGGGAGAAGTCTTCATCCAAACCGGGCGAAGTGTTCCTCCAGATGGGCAGAAGTCTTCATCCAGATGGCATCTTCTATCTTCATCTATCCGGCGAGGATCGGGTCCATCTTCAAGACATTCGACGCGGAGCATCCTCTTCCTTCCGACGGCTAACACTGAATGAAGGTTCCTTTAAATGACGTCATCCAAGATGGCGTCCCTTCAATTCCGATTGGCTGATAGAATTCTATCAGTCAATCGGAATTAAGGTAGAAAAAATCCTATTGGCTGATCCAATCAGCCAATAGGATTGAAGTTCAATCCTTTTGGCTGATCCAATCAGCCAATAGGATTGAGCTGGCATTCTATTGGCTGATTGGAACCGCCAATAGAATGCCAGTTCAATCCTATTGGCTGATTGGATCAGCCAATAGGATTGAACTTTAATCTTATTGGCTGATTGCATCAGCCAATAGGATTTTTTCTACCTTAATTCCGATTGGCTGATATAATTCTATCAGCCAATCGGAAGTGTAGGTAGGTGGCGGTGACATTGGGGGCGGCAGATTAGGGGTTAATAAATATAATGTAGGTGGCGGCGATGTTGGGGGCAGCAGATTAGGGGTTCATAAGTATAATGTAGGTGGCGGCGGTGTCCGGAGCGGCAGATTAGGGGTTAATAATATAATGCAGGTGTCGGCAATGTTGGGGGCGGCAGATTAGGGGTTAATAAGTGTAAGATTAGGGGTGTTTAGACTCGGGGTTCATGTTAGGGTGTTAGGTGTAGACATAACTTTTATTTCCCCATAGGAATCAATGGGGCTGCGTTAAGAAGTTTTACACTGCTTTTTTGCAGGTGTTAGACTTTTTTTCAGCCGGCTCTCCCCGTTGATTCCTATGGGAAAATCGTGCACGAGCATGTTACACCAGCTCACCGCTAACGTAAGCAGCGCTGGTATTGGAGTGCAGTAGTGAGCAAAATTTTGCTCAACACTCACTTTTTGTCTGGTTTGTAAAAACCCGTAATACCAACGCTGTCTGTAAGTGAGCGGTGAGCATAAACTGCTTGTTAGCACCGCACAGCCTCTAATGCAAAACGTGTAATCTAGTTGTATATTTAAAAAAAACAAAAAACGTATTTACAAAAACTTTATGGGCTATATAAATAGATCATCTACAAAACATTTATGCAAAGAAGAAAACGAGTGTATAATGTCCCTTTAAAGCCACAGAAAAGTGTTGTTTTTTTCTCTTAAAGAAAAAGTCATGGCTGTCAAGAAAGATTATCTAATCAAACATTTTTATTTTTTTCAAAATAGTTTTTTTTTTCTCCTGAGACTTTTTTCTCATTCATGCATTCACTAGTTGTTTTTTTTAACGTCATGGGGACATAACACTGGAGAAACATGTTTCGGATTTCAAAAGGTCAGTAGTTCATCTATCAAGAACATTATTTTTTATCCACTATTGGATATCATCCAGTGCAGTCAATATACTGTACTTATCTTCAGAGAACAGCAAAGCATTGAGCATTCCTTCGCCACGTTCAGTCTCATCATATTTAGCATCTGCACCGTCTTTGCTTTTGTACAGCTACTTAAAGGGACATTTTTTGCTTGCTATATCTAAATAATTGTATTTGATAATGTAATTTTTTGTTTGGCACTGTCTCACCTTGCAAGAAATAATAATTCTCCTGTATCTAAATATGCTGGTCTGATAAAACTTGCTCCGGGAAATAACCAAATTGCTCATGATGGGTTAACAAAACCTCTGATCTGTCCTTATTGTCTAGAGAGCTACTGTCTGTAGGGGTAACAGATTCACGCAAAGTTTATGTTGGATTAAAAAAATCCATTTAAACAATTTCAATATGTTTTATACAAAAATATTTTTCTATATGTTTATATACTGCGTTCATATATATGATAGAAAATATTAATCCCTAGTATGCAAAGGAGAACACATTGTTTCCCAGATTCCTTCCCCATTGTGAAGCACATCCACCTTTGTGTTTGCTTACATTGCAGGGGTGGGCAGGAATGAAGAGGGATCTCTGGTCCATCAACACTCAGTACTCACTGAATCCCTTAAGCCATGTGATGGCACATTGGATAAGGAAGTGTTAAAGGGACATTATACACTCATTTTTTCTTTGCATAAATAATTTGTAGATGATATATTTATATAGCCCATCATTTTTTTTTTAAATGTATAGTTTTGCTTATTTTTAAATAAAAATGCTCTGATTTTCAGACTCCTAACCAAGCCCCAAAGTTTTATGAGAATACCGTCCGCTACGTACTCCAGCTTGCTCCTGTTTGTGTAAAGGGTCTTTTCATATGCAAAAGAAGGGAGGGGGGAGGGTCTTATTTGCCAGCGGCCTTTTCAACAGAGCTAAACTGAGAGCTTCTAAGTAAGTTTTTAAACAGTTTTATACTGGATTTTTATATCAGTATCTGTGAATCTTATTCTTTATAGTACTTTATAGTAGTGTCTATTACATGCAGTTATATGAAAATTTGTGTATACTGTCCCTTTAAGGAGCAGTAGCACATGCTCACAGTTATTGGTTTGAGGGAGGCAATAACAATGCTTATATCTCAGACCTCAAACTACCTACAGACACATGACTACCTACAGACACACTTTTTTTTAGAGGACAGTTTGCTCTTTCAAATTATACCCCTGTAAGGTAATGTAGGAATGATGATCATTTCCAGCAAACCGCTGTTTTGCTTTAGGGGGCCCTAATGAAGCCACTCTCCATCTTTTTGTTCTAGCGGTACAACAGTGATCAGCTGCCCTACTGTTTACCAGGTAGATTTAAATTGGATGGTGAATTCTTAGAAAGCCTCTATTTTTTTCCACTAATTTAGTTAGTGGGGTGATGAGAGGGGTTATTATAGATCCTTTATCAACCCTCCATAAAACACTGAGGGGCATGAGAACTTTGGAAATAAGAGAGCCCATACTTTCTAATGTGGGGTCTCTTACAACTTTTATTATAAGGTGAATAATATGAAATGGTCAACTAATCTCATTAATGTATTTACTTTATAGATGTCAGTGGCTCCAACAGGAATAGAACGCCCATTGGTGTAGCAGGCGCAGTGGCACCAGGGCCCAACTGCTAGAGGGAACCACAACAGCCAGTCTATACAGGGGTTTACCTATGTGGTCATTACCTGTGTATAGATACTCATCATTATACAGTGCAGCGTGTTCACTATTAGTGTATAGCTATTTTGTCATTATACAGCACAGTATATCTATCAGAGTATACATACTCATATATATACAGAGCTGTTTACTCACCAGGGTATAGTGTATAGAAATTCACATCATTATACAGCAGTCTGCTTAGTGCTGTCTACAGACAGGGACCTTTCCAACATCATTAAAACAAACAGTTCTCCATAATATATTTTATCTGCTTTCAATAGGAGATATTATAAGGCAGCATGATCTCAACTACCACTATTATACAGATGACCCACAAATATACATATACGTAAAGCCAAATTCATATGTCCCAGTAGAAACACCAATAAATGTCCTGCTGACCTCTTGAAATGGATGAATGCCAGTTGGTTGAAACAAATCACTTACAAAACAGAACTAGTTTTGATGGGTAGAGATAGTATGATAATTAAGCTGCAACAAATTGGTCTAGAATATGGAGGCCCAAAGCTACAAACCTCAATCTAGCAATACATCTTAGTGTTTTGCTTAGCACTGAACTTTCCCTGAAACTTCATATATCAGCCTCAGTGCATGCCTCATTCTTTCATTTAAAGAATATAGCCAGGATCAAGCACCTATTTACTAGATTCCCATTAATCATCCATGCATTGGTGACATCGCGTTTGGACTACTGCAATGTACTTTATTATGGTCTCCAAGAAAAACTTCTCCCTCACCTTCAGCTGATGCAAAACACTGCAGCAATGCTGCCAACTGGCCAGTCAAAATGTTGTCATGTGACACCCATCCTCCACTACCTGCACTGGCTGCCAATAAAATAGTTCATACTATTCAAGATAGGCCTGCTATACTACAAAGCTCTGCATGATCAGGGACCAAGCTATTTAAAAGAATTACTCGTGCCCTATGTCCCAACTCCCAGAAGCTAAATGTGCCAAGAATTCACCAAAAATGTGGTTTGCAAGCTTATAGCCATGTTGTCCCAGCTCTATGGAATACTTTCCCCAGCACAGTGAAAGAAGCCACCTCCCTGGACATTTTTAAATAAAAACTCAAGACTTACACAACCCTTTAAAGGAATAAAAACTGTAACCTCTAACTTTCTTATGTAAATGTAACTCATGTTATGTACTTTCAGTCCAACCTAGAGAAAAGCACTATATATATTGTTGAAATAATAATAATAATTATTATTATTATTCAAATGAACAATTTTGTATGCTGCCAGATGATTGTCATAACAATACCAAATATCTCAAAGTATTGTTCTATCCTTTTTTGTTGTGTGTGTTCTGGTGATTATAAAGAGGTTTTTATTATGACCTCACTATACAATTATAGTATACATATCTTCTGTTGTGGGGTCCAACCTAATCAGATAAGGTTTTTCTGTCCTTCTAATTGATTGCCAAAGCTATAAGAAATGAGCTAATAAAAATGATTTAATAACTTTTTTTTTTTTATTATTATTATTATTTTCTACTATACTAAGTTTACATGGACAGTGTAATTTTATTATATTTTGCATTTCATATAGTTTCATTTTCCAATATTTGAGTATGATTTGTTTGAATACGTCAGAGGAAAAAAATTGTTGTTTAAATGCAATGAGTGCCAAATGACTAAACATAGCTACAGGGCTATTAAACAGGTAACAGTAAAGGTTTTATTGTCTAATTTTTTTTTCCCATTCAGACCAAAATATAAATGCATTCCTGGCAAAGAAGTGACAGTTATTTAGTTTTTTTATACCAACTGTTGGTACACTAACATGTCCAACTCTAGGGGGCGGTAAAAGATTCTAAATAATATAGTATAATATACAAATAATATAAAAGTAAAAAAGACAATATGCTGTAAATCAAATTAATAAAAGTCTTAGCTGAGTCCTTGTTGAAGAACACAGGATGGATCAATTGAATCCCAGAGCAGTCATCAGTGATGTTATAGTCTTGCTCCAACGATGTGAGCCAGTGTAGTAGTTACGGAAGCTCCTCTCCAAGTAGAAGGTAAGAAATCCGGATATCTATGAATGAAAATCACACAAGAGGGAGCCCTCTTGTGTGATTTTCATTCACAGATATCCGGATTTAGGGTTTTTTTTACTTTATGCTGCCATGTTTCATCCATTGACCATCAACTCATGGTCAGTTCATTGTCTCTTCCAACTTCCTCATTATGTTTAACAAAAATATTTTCTTGATATTTTAAGAGCAATTTCCAGTACAAATCCAAATGTCTGCATGACACTAGCACATTGTTAAAACAAAACATACCTATGGAAGCAAATAAATAAGATGTACTTACTCTACAACACATAAAACCTTATGAGCTATTTATTTTTTCCGCTTACACAAACCCAGCGTGCGCTAATTTAGTTTGCACTCAAGAGAACACATTTTACTTTCAACTAATATGCGCACAAGTTAGCTTGGTCACGTTATTGCTTATCGCGGCTTGTGCTAACAATAGCATACCACTTGTCATCTAGTCCTATATAGCTAAATAGTATTATGAGATAATGCACACACTATGCAAATGCAGCTACCATGTTACAAATAAAAAAAATTTTTACACCTATTATTAATATCAACCATTATCAGTAAGTAAATATAAAAAATCCCCAAATATCCCAAATTTAAATTTATAAATATCCATTACACTTCAGCCAAGTAATCTCAAACAGAATGTTAGTGTAGAGCATATCTGTGCTTGAAACGTCTTACAGGTTATGCTGCCTGACTGAGACGTGAATCTGGTGCTGTGTGTGAGTGTGCAACATTGTTGTCAATGTTGGGGTGGAGATTCCTTACCGTATATAAATGCATGGATAGCTGGATCACTCCCTTATTTGTTCCTGACTGTTCAAGAGAAGTTTTTTTCCCACCCAATCCCTCCCTCTCTTTGATGTGGTTAACCTTATTTTGTTTACAGGTGGAGGCGACACTGAGGAGGCGGCAACCATTAGGGTGGCTTTAGGACTTTGGCGGGAGCATGTCTACTCATGCTAGCTGATTGTAAGACCAATGTAGTAAAGTTTGCTTCCCTTCATTGATGTTTGTTGATGCGTCTTAAATCATGACGGCCCTTATGGTTTGAAGCTTGATATAAGGTTAGAATATCGCCAACTAGCGTGGCGGGTCACGGCCTAATAACTTTTCTGGTTATCGTAGGGGTGTGGTCGAGCTAATGGGAGGGGCATGAAGTTGCAAGTTGCAGCTTGTAACGCCTCTCCCCGCGGGCCTGCTGACCTAGAAATCCCTGTCGGATGATGCCAACCACTGAAGGGCAATGCTTGGCAGGAGCATTGCAGCACCCGACTTGTGGCCATTTACCTCAGTATGCTTGTTGTAAATATTAATTTATTTATATATATTAGGTCCTCAGATGTCGCCATCTTGAGTTAAGCTTTAAGCTTCGTGAAAAAAGTTTAGTATTTTTTGTGCCTGGTTGTTTAAATAAACGCGACCTTGCTCCACGGTCTTTTACCTCCAATCAGTTGTCTGTGTGTTTATTAGGGTATGGTGGGAGTGACATTATGGCAATTTAACCCTTAAGTAAAATAACAACAATGCAGTTTTTATTTTTTAACAATCTGGATTTAGCTTAGTTATAATAATATTCTAGTAGTGTATTTCTCAAAAATTAAAGATTTAAACAATGATCAGCAGCAAAATAAATAATATTACTTGACATAATGGTAGTCAATATATTAACATCAGTGGAATGCTTATACAGTCTTACAAAGATTTGTGGTTAGTACTTCACTTTGCCTCATAAAGAAACAATTAAAGCCTTGTAATTAAAAGATATTTCTGTTGTGTCACTATAGAATAACGTATCAGTCAACGTTTTTAAAATAAATTAACATCCTTTATACTTCAATTGTTTTTCAATAGTCAAACTCCACCAACCACTTTCCTTATTTGGAGGAGCCAATCCAGGCTTCTGTAAGCAGACAACAAGGCTAGGCACTGTCATAGAGCTCCACGTACAAAGCAGTGAGAGCTGCTCTGGAGCCCTTGCGGGGCAGGTTCCTGCAATGTAAGAAGCAGCGGTCATTCAACAGCTGCTTCTTACACTCCTCGCCAACTCAGAGGTGGCAAAGATAAATCAATGAGAGCTTGCTCACTCTCAGTGATTGACAGTCCCTTCACTCGTGCGATTGGTCATGCGAATGAAGGGTCGGGCATTACACACTCATCGGAGTGTGTAATAATACATATGGGTCAGTGGATCAACAGATCCGCTGCCCGTATTAAGCGAAGGCGGGCAAATTTTCAAGTTGAGAAGCTGTCCGCCCACCTTTTAATACATGGGGCCCATATTGTTAGTATTAAGAACATTCTTTTAAAGTTTTTATCTGTTAAAGCAATTTAGGGACATATATGTAGCAGAGTTAGCCTTGAGAAGTCAGCAGGGTGCATTTGAAGTTCTGAAAATGATAAAATCCACAATTTTCAGAGAAAATTACACCAAAAGGGGACGAAATAAACAATGAACGTATATTGCAAATTTGTTTCATTATGCATAACTAAACCTTTTATAAAATAAATCTCAAGTTGTTTACTGTTAGCCAGTTGATCCATCTTATCAGGTAGCTAATAAATTGAGTTACACATCAACTGATGACAGATTAGGGGGTAGAATTACCAAGCAGCGGATGCTACAATCATAAGACCGCTTCTCCTTAACTTGTCTGCCACCTTTTATGTGGCGAACTGCAATAATCCCGATACAATCCGATCAGGATGATTGATACCCTCTGCTAGTGGCCGATTGGCTCGAATGTGAAGGGGGCGGCACTGCGCAAGCATTTCACGAGAAATGCTTGTGCAATGTTAAATGCTGACAGCTTATGCTGTCGGCATTTAGCGATGCTGGGTTGACATGACTCGCTACAGCAAATCATGTCCGCCCAGCACTTAAATTGGCCCCTAGGAGTGGAGCGCAAAATTGTGCTTTCGCAAGTGTGATTTTTGTGCTCCACTCATAATACCAGCACATGCAATTGTGTGCTGGTATCTGAAGTGGCCTGCAATTCAAACATGCGCTTCCATAGAACTAGCGCAGCGAAGGGGGTAAGATGTGCAGCGATGGGCTGCAATTTTAAAAATATATGAATATATACATATATATGTGTTAATATGTGTATATTCATATATTAACACACAAATATATATAAGCATATACATATATATTTACAGGGAACACACAGTTCCCATATACCACAATGTAAAGACTCTTTTCAGTTCCATTTCTTTTTCTAACACCCCACACCCACTTTAAACCTCTAAAAACTGCCTAGTGCAGTAGTTTCTTATGAAAAAAAATGCTACATTTTTTGTCACAAAAAAATGGAAAACCCTTTATTTTGGGGGCATTTAGGGCACTTTTAGAAAATTAACCAGAAATCTATTATCTGGTTAATTTTCTGAGCTCTAATTGCTACCGCAAGCTCATGGTATCAATAACCAGCCACTTCTAATGGCTGGTTATTTATCGCGCGCCTGCAAACGAGCAAATTTGTCTGTTTACGGCCATCCAAAGTTTCTGGTATCAATACTTAGTAATACATAGTAACAGTTAAAAATAAAAAGACCAGATGGGAAAAGCATTTATCAGCTGATGACAAAGTGTAGAATTTATCATCAAGTTAAATGCTTACTTTGCTTTAATTCTTAAAGAACATGTCTGCAACCTAACACTGGAATTCTGAAACAGAGGAACATTTACCACCTCATCAGTTTTGCTGAGGTCTAGACACACCCAAAAAATTCCTAGGTATCTAAATGCACCCAATGAGATATGTACCAGTGCCAAGTCTCATACTTCAAATACAGTACATATGGTCATCATTCAGCCAGCATACACTTATGGTGTATTGGGCAGTACACTGAATAAACCAAATAACCAAACCATATTCTGGTCTTTCTCTGGTGTCACATTCCTCAAAGTGACATAGAAGATTTCAGTGGTGCATTTGATATTTTTTTAAAATATACAATGCTTCTTATTTATTTATTTGTGTATTATTTAAAATTAATGTAAATGAATATTAAACAGAATGAGATTGTAAAATAAAATGTTATATATATAAATATTATATTATAATATATGTGTGTGTCTGTGTGTTAAATATAAACTTCACTCAAAGCTTGTAGTTAACACTTGCAATATGTTTATGTGCAAGATACAAGATATTGCTTCCTTCAGTTGTGGTGACCGTAGGTTATAATTATCTTCTGCCTGTGCTTCAGTAAAAAAACACTATGGGGTCAATGTATCAACGTGTCAACCAGACTGCATTCACTGTGTTAAATACGCTCACTGTACATTGCTGACGCAAATCTCCATTTGACGTCCAAATTTATAAAAAAAAAATGTCAAATTCACGTGTGTCAAGTATGGCGCAAAGAGTATCGTACTGTTGATAAATATGAAGCATTGATGATGCGTATTTCACTATTTATCAAGTAATCTACCCAGTATTGTGTATGATCCTCATCACGTTCATCACATGACTCGTGTTTTCATATTTTTTTTACTCTGAATGCCATTTTAGTTACAACATTTCTTTGTTGTCCATGAATAAGAACAGTTCTTCAAAGGGACAGTCTACACCAGAATCTTTATTGTTTAAAAAGATAGATAATCCATCTATTTTAACCCATCAGAGCTGACTCACTGGAACTCCACAGTGTTATCTATATGACACACATGAACTAACACCCTCTAGTGGTGCCCTGAGAGAAGAGGTGGCCTTCAAGGGCTTAGAAATTAGCATATGAACCTCCTAGGTTTAGCTTTCAAATAAGAATACCAAGAGAACAAAGCAAAATTTGTGATAAAAGTAAATTGGAAAATTGTTTAAAATTACATGCTCTATCTGAAAGTTTATTTTGGACTAGACTGTCCCTTTAATGTAATATTTAGGGTCAGCTTATGAGTGGAGCACAAACGTTTGCGCCCAAGCGAAAAAGGGTTTATTGAGGGGGTTTTAGCTTGTCGGGCTTACCGCTGGTATTACAAGTTAAAAGTAAATGCGAATGCTTGAGTGCAATCGCAATTTATGGTAGAATGATTATGTGACTTCAAAGCTCTGGTCACTGACCTCAAGGTAAAGAAGAGGAGAGTCATTGCAGTAAGTAGTTAGTAGTAACCAGCCAAACTGTTATGATGACGTTATCCCATCCCCTGACCCTCAGTAACATACAGGCTTCCGGCTTATATTTTATTTTTTACAAAGTTGTACAACAATGATCATGTCCCTCTAAGTACCTGCCAGAGTGCCATGTGCCAAATAACTTTTTGAAAAGTGTGATAAAATTAAGGTTCAAATTTTCATGCACAGCACAAGCACAGCCACAGAGCACAATTAAGTAAGTTAGTAGCCTGTGCTGTGCATGAAAATTTGAAGTAGCCATGCGGTGCTGCTAACCTTAATTTTCTCCCACTTTTCAAAACGTTATTTGGCACAGTGGCAGTAGTCTGGCAGTAGACATGATTATTGTTGTACAACTTTGTTTGTAAAAAATATAAGCCAGAAGCCTGTATGTTACTGAGGGTCAGCAGGAGGGAATGGCTGGGAATATGGGATAATCATGACAGAACTGGCTCATAACGGTTGGTTACTATACTAGTAATCTGACTGACTGTAATATAATAGTCTCTAGAAATAATCTTATAAAATACTAGAACTTGGAAGAACAACTCCAACAGCAAACTAGCAAAGCAATTAATAGCATTGTAACTTAAACTTATAAGAAGCGGTATACACCACCGGATGCCACACTGTCACTCTGAATCTGCCCCAAAACTTGGTTCTTTCTGTGTGCTCTGCTTAGCTGCCCAAGTGCCCATGGCCATGCCCAGCCCCAGTATGAGTTCAGAGTTGCAGTACAAGTGCACACAAAAAAAGGTTTTGGTCATCATCACATCACAATATAATATATAAATATTGATAGATTAGATTCACTAACCTGATGAAGCAGAAGAAGTTGAAGTGAAGACGTGACTCTAGCATTACAGCACCGCACCAAACTGATGGTCACGACTCTCGACAGTGCGACACACCACACCAGCCACTGACAAGTTGAACTGTTCTGACTGTTCCAGTGTTCTCTGACACTCTGAATCTCTTGACACAGTCTGTCACAATCCATACAACGGCACTGACTGAGTGAGCAGTTGAGTGAGCTCAGCTGAATGTCTATGCCTCAGTCAGAGAGTCTGACGACCGGACCAGAAGGGGGGGGAGTTATGGATAGAATCTGACTGTCTCACTCACTCTCAGGAGGACAGAGAAGATGCCGGCACTCAACCACCACTGCCACTAGCGCCTAGCTCTGACTGAGTGAATGCTCACGTGACCTGGCTGAGCCTCTATCGCACAAACGCAGTGCCAATCGCACATGACAGCTCTCTGTGCCTCGCATATGTCCCGCCCGGCAGTTGTCAGCCCAGAATCAGACATGCTCCTGTCTGATTGTCTGAGGGGCGGCAGGGCTCCAGAGGCTTCTAGACACAAGCCTCTGGTGGGAGCGGTATGGGCCGCAAAAGAGACTATATTAGCTCTTATTCACCACTGGGTGTCAGTCTCTAGCGGCCCATACAACAGAATACATTCATATTGCGCAATGGAAGGGTAGCTGGCCTCTACTTTCTTGTGCAATATGAATGTGTGTGTATACTTCGGGTTATTTTTTATTAAACATAAAAAGTACAATACACTACTGAATTTGGTGGAGGGAGTGGGGGTGTAGGGGGGGTTCACCTTTGATGAACAAAAAAATATTTTGAAAAGAAAATGAAAAAAATATTTTTTATTTTTTGTATTATTAATAAAGAGTGTAATTACACACATTGGCCAGGGGAGGTGCTGCCTCACCTGCCTCCTATGCACGTCACCCTCTAGGCACACTGAGCAACAGGTCCATGTCTGGCTTCCCGCATCACCCTTAGGGAGACCTCCCTCAGGGTCATAATTTGCATAAATAAAAGCAGAGACGCGCTCAACCTGGGAACGAACAATAGCATAATAGCTTGTTTTATAGCTAGTCACCACCGAAGAAGAAGCCTCTTTTTGCTCAACGTGTGCTGTTCACAAAGAATAACTTTCCTGTAGTATATCAGTCTTATCCTGACTAAACATATTAGTGTCACAAAAGACATCAAAAATGCATTACAAAGTACACTTAGGGGCATATTTATCAAGCTCCGAATGGAGCTTGATGCCCCGTGTTTCTGGTGAGCCTGCAGACTCGCCAGAAACAGCAGTTATGAAGCAGTGGTCACAAAGATCGCTGCTCTATAACCTGTCCGGCAGACAGACATCGCCGGAAATCAACCCGATCGAGTACGATCGGGTTGATTGACACCCCCTGCTGGTGAGCTGCTGGTGCAATGCTGAATACGGAGAGCGTATTGCTCACCGTATTCATCGAGGTCTGTCGGACCTGATCCACACTGTCAGATCAGGTCCGACAGACCTTGATAAATAGAGGCCTTACACTCATAATAACACTATCTAATAAAATTATTTAAAAAAAACATTGCACACAAAAATGATGCAGGCTCAAATATCTCAGGTGTTAGAAAAAAAAGGTAGGCAAAGGACTTTAATATATATATACTGTATGTGTTTACATATGTATTAATGTATTTATATGTGTATATATTTATTTACAGACATGTATGCACATATAAACCAGTGTTAATTTTGACGGGAAATTTCTATTTAGTCTTAGTTTTAGTATTTTGACTAAAATGCCATTTTAGTTTTCGTCGTACTTTAGTCATCTGAATTGTTTTAGTTTAGTTTTAGTCGACTGAATCTCCAATAAATTTTAGTTGACTAAAATCTAAGGGGTTTAGTTAAAGTGTACTGCATTATTTAATTATTTCTCTATAATTTGCAAACTGATTATATACTTCAGGAGTAAACATAACACCTGTTATTATTTATGGTATTATGGATTAAATATGCAATACAGACACAGATTTAGCCATTGTAATGTATAACATCTTTATTAAACTTAAAATTAAATATTATTATTATCAGATATTTGTAGAGCGCCAACAGATTCCGCAGCACTATTAACAAAGGCGGAGTACAAAAAACAGTTATAGGGATCAAATGGGTAGAGGGCCCTGCCAAGAGTTGCACTGTTGTAGTCAGCTCTTGAGAAGGTGATCAACAAACAGCTGGACTCTTAAGCTTACATGCTAAGGGGGTTCAGGGGATAGCAATGGAGGAGAGGAACTGGTATAAAGAAAGGTTAGCGTAGGTTGTATGCATCCCTGAACAGTAGAGTCTTTAGGGAGCACATGAAGCTTTTAAAACTAGAAGAGAGTCTTGTGGAGCGAGGCAGAGAGTTCCACAAGATGGGAGCCAGTCTGGAGAAGTCCTGTAAACGGGAGTGTGATGAGGTGACAAGAGAGGAGGAGAGTAGGAGGTTGTGAGCAGAGCGAAGGGGATGGGAGGGAGAGTATCTGGAGACAAGGTTTGAGATATAGGGGGGAGCAGTGCAGTTGAGGGCTTTGTATGTCAGAGTGAGAATTTTGTGTGTTGATCCTAGAGGCAAGAGGAAGCCAGTGAAGAGATTAGCAGAGAGGTGCAGCAGATGAAGAGCGACTTGTAAGGAAGATGAGTCTGGCAGAGGCATTCATTAAGGATTGTAAAGGAGCTAGGCGGTAGGTGGGGAGACCAGAGAGGACAGAGTTGCAGTATTCAAGGTGGGAGAGGATGAGAGAGTGGATTAAAATCTTAGTTGTGTCTTGTGTAAGGAAGTGTCTAATTTTAGAGATGCTTTTAAGGTGGAAGCGGCAGGCTTTAGCCAAAGACTGAATGTGAGGAGTGAAAGAAAGATCTGAGTCAAATGTGACCCCAAGACATCGGGCATGCGGGGTAGGGGTAATAATGGAGTTGTCGACAGTTATAGAGAGATTGGGGGTGGAGAGTTTTGAAAAATAAGGAGCTCAGTTTTGGAGAGATTTAGCTTGAGGTAGTGAGAGGACATCCAGTTGGAGATGTGAGAAAGACAGTTAGTGACACGGGTTAGCAAGGAAGGAGAAAGGTCTGGTGCAGAGAAGTAGATTTGGGTGTCATCGGCATACAAATGATATTGTAAACCTTGGGATTTTATTAGGGAACCTAGTGATGACGTGTAGATTGAGAAGAGAAGGGGACCGAGGACAGAGCCTTGCGGTACTCCGACAGAAAGTGGTGATGGGGCAGAGGAGGCCCCAGAGAAGGCTACACTAAAGGTACAGTTTGACAGGTAGGAAGAGAGCCACAAGAGGGCTGTGTCACATATGCCGAAGGATTGGAGGGTTTGGAGCAAGAGAGGGTGGTCAACAGTGTCAAAGGCTGCAGACAGATCAAGGAGAATAAGCAGAGAGAAGTGGCCTTTTGATTTTGCTGTAAGTAGGTCATTGGTAACCTTAACAATCGCTGTTTCTGTGGAGTGATGGGGATGAATTCCAGATTGCAATGGGTCAGGGAGGGAGTTTATTGTAAGGAAATGGGATAGGCGTGCATAAGCTAGTTTTTCGAGAAGCTTTGATGCAAGAGAGAGGAGGGAAATAGGGCGGTAGTTGGATGGGGAGGTAGGATCAAGGGAAGGTTTTTTGAGGATAGGTGTGACCAGTGCATGTTTCAGCGATGAGGGAAATATACCGGTGCTGAAGGAGAGGTTGAAAGTGTGTGTGAGTATAGGGGTAAGGGTGGCAGAGAGGGAGGGGAGTAGCTGTAAGGGGATAGGGTCAAGGGGACAGGTAGTGAGCTGAGAGCGCAGTATAAGTGCCGAAACTTCTTCCTCAGTAACAGGGGAGAATGAGCTAAGTTTAAGGTTATGTGGGTTGTGGTTGATTGAGAGCTTTTGAGGGGGTGAGAGAATGGAATTATGTTGAGAGCTGATTTCATTTCTGATGGAGTTGATTTTGTTATTGAAGTGGTTGGCAAAGTCTTGAGCTGACAGATAAGTTGTATTAGGAGGTGGGGGAGGGCGGAAAAGAGTATTGAAAGTGGAGAATAAACGTTTTGGGTTTGAAGAAAGATTAGAGATAATAGTAGAGAAGTAGTGTTGCTTATGGAAATTAAGGGCAGAGTAGTTTGAGTTCAAGATAAATTGCACAAATAACCAAGTTTCATAAATAAACAGAAGTGCAACTTTAAAATATAAAAAACAAAACTGTAGGGGGGGAGGAGCCATCGCCCGAAGAAGCTGGACATCTCTAAGCAGAGCTCCTGACTTTTGGGCTAAAATATGAAAAACTCCACAATATTATAATACTTTATTTTCCCAGTTTGGCTATACAGCAGTTCAGAGACACTTTTGTGGAAACGCTAGGGAGACAAACATCTAATCAGCTGACGCATTCTAGATCTGAGACTTTCCAGCTTCCGCATATAGTGCGCATCGCCATCTTGACTACCAGACCTAATCCTAACAGAGCTTGAAATTAACTGAGAAGCCTGCGAGTTACAACCTACCTCCTTCTAAGCGGCAGGTGGATTGCAGGCAGTTTGCCTGCTGTACCCGGAGCTCAGCACCAGCATGGAGGTTTGGGAGCAGTCTACACGACGGCTCATCGACGAGTACTTTCAGAACTTGGAGACGGATCTTACCTTATGGATCGCGACTCTGACACTAAGGCCAAAGCCGACCGCAGATACTCCACAGGATTACAAGCAAGTGGAGGTAGGCGCTTCAACTTCACTCGTGTTCGCGCCTCAGGAGGAACTTGTATCCGCCATAGGCGGCCTGTCTACGGAATCCCTGGGATCAGACCAGGAGAGGCTGATCATGTGGGAAAGCACTTCTACTTGGGGTCCGGTGGTGAGTCAAAGAGTAGCTGGACTGACAAAGGTGGGAAGAACTCTGCCGCAGAGAGCACTACAATCTTGTGTACATACTTGCATCCAACATGTTCCTTTACATAAACAAGACCAGATAGAGACTCACGCCCAAACTACATGCTCGCCACCTTACAAGAAAACAGTAATAGATAACATTGAAGGATCATTATGGCCTTTACACGATCTTCTGTATTTTATGAGGAAAGCCTCGTACCTAGAAGAAAAGCCACGTGTGCTTGGGAGTATGCAGAAAGGCGCCTCGGCTATTACTTTTGCAGGTGAAGAGCGGTATGGATCACAAGTAACGCTGTTCTCTCCTCCCGATGAAGAGCCTACCCTCCTGCTTTTTACAGAGACTTTCAGGCCAGCAGTCTTTTTTGGGATGACCCTTAGCAGACCTGTAATTACTCTGAGGACATATGCATTTGCCCCGCAGGCACAGAAGAAAGGTGAGGGTTAGAAATCTGGACACTTTTGTGAAACACCATCCTGGCCTAACATTGATCAAGCTTGTTACTGGTCAGCTTATGGTCGCTGGACAGACTCTCATATTCTCATAACCACAACTGTTTCTGCAACTATCTCAAGAGGATGGGTGACATGTTGCTGTTTATTTTACAATACCTTATAATGTTTATATTAGCATAGTTACAGATCTCTTTTATATCTCTAGGTCTACTAGGATCAATATTTTATATAGCTTGAGATCATTTTTATGGTTGTTTGTAATTAATACGATTCAGCCTGTATTACTATGTATTTCTCCACAATATAGTTATATTCTCAAAACTACATATTCTAGCATCAGCATAACTCAGACTCCCTTCCTATGCTATACCTGCTTTAAAAGATTATGTTACTCAGTTTGTGCTCGATTGCATGTTAGATTTATATATCTAATACTGCAGGGCATAGGGCCCATGCCCTGTGGTAGATCTATTATCTCTTTGTCCACCCATGTAATCACGGTGTAGCCTATCAGAGATTGTCTTACTTACAAGTCTCTTTTATGAGAATCCTACATATGTGTTATGGTGTCTGAATTAATACTAATCCCTGTGGTTAACTAATACTGAGATAGCCAAATACATAGGAGCTAACATTCTATCTAAAAACTTCTACTATAATTGGCTTCCCCCATTTTATCATGAAGTGAATACTTATGTTATATTACAGACCAGTCTAACATGTTTCAAATGTCTATGTATCTTCTTAAGCTTCCTTACCTGCTGAGCAATTCCTTCTGTACTATAAACAATTATTCCCTTGCCATAGCTTTTAATTTATATCACCAAGCACATTCAAATGACCACCTCCTGCCCCCCACCCCTATTTCTATATAATGTACCTCCTTGTTCAGGAGGGCCACTCACGCGGTTTATCTGACATGTACCGCAACTCTAAATAATAAAAGTATTAATGTGACATTCCTTAATCTCGCCTATATTGTGTCACTAGTTATATATGTCTATAGAATGTCTCAAAGTATAATAAAGTTTGAAGCTGAGAGATTCCTTCTAAGTATACAGTACTTAACGCTTCTTGCAGGCCCTAGGGAATCTCTTAATTTTTTTCTATTACAAACCTTTTTTCTATTATGCATGTCTATAAAATGTTTCCCTTAAATCTCACAAGCATTAATGTAGCACTCATTAAACTCATTTATGTGGTAACATAAGTATACGGTATATCTATGGAGTGTTTCAAGAAGGGAATCTCTTAATTCTCTATGTTATAAAATTAGTCATGCATGCCTGCTGAATGTCTCAAAGCTAAACTAAATTTAAAAATGTGAGGTATTTATTCTGTATGTTTAAATTTCTTTGTGTTACAATGGTTATGACTATATCTCTGAAAGTATATTGGACATAATTTTGTTTTGTTTTTTCTTTCTGTATTAACATACTTCTTGAAGCATGACATATATGTTGTAACCTGTTTTCAACCTCAATAAAAATATGTTTAAAAAAACCCCAAAAAAAAACTGTAAATTGTATTGCACATATTACTCAATATAAAAACTTTAATAGTTCTCTGTTAATAATTAAAACAAGTATCAAGTAACTCAACACAGCAAAACGTTTCTGCAGCTAGCACAGGCACAACATGACCTAAACCCATACTTGTGGGTTATGCTTATTTCTATAGGAAGAATCAATTGATTGTTCACAGATTCGAAACATTTTCGGCAACGATATTAGCACTGCTCTAGAACTTCCAAACTCATTATATACTCCTGGAGTAAAGGTTTATTAACCTGTATTTATTTATGGTATTAAGACAGATTTAACTGTTGTATTATATAACATGACTTTATCTTAAAATTTAATAAAATTAAGATTTGTAAATTTGAGAAAAGATCAATAATTAGATTGGGATTGATTATAAAACCTTGCATAAAAAATTTTTGTCAGCAAATTTTGATTTAGTTTTAGTCATAGTCTTTTGACTAAAATGCCATTTTAGTTTGAATCATATTTTAGTCAGCAGAATTTATTTAGTTTTATACTCATTTTAGTCTAGTTTTAGTCGACGAAATTAACACTGATATAAACACATAAATACATATGTATACATATATAGACATATATAAGTGCATTGGAGCTCTTTGTGGTTAAGTAGATGAAAACATGAAAAAACATATTTATGCAATATTTATTTTTAATAAAGTGTTAAACTGTGTATTTACTGTAAATAAGTGGCATTACAATGTTCTGCACATAGCAGGATATGTTCTATGTATTTATAAATAGATATTCCTATATATATATATATATATATATATATATATATCTGTATGTAGCTATACCTATATATATATATATTGGTAGAAATATATATTGTACAAAAGAACCATTATATATATGTATATATATATATATATATATACAGTATATATATATATATATATATATATATATATATATATATATATATATATATATATATATATATATATACAGTATATATATATATATATATATATATATATATAAATAAATAGAGCATATGGAGCTTGAAGTCCCGTGTTTCTGGCGAGCCTTCAGGCTCACCAGAAACACCAGTTATGAAGTAGCAGTCTAAAGACCGCTGCTCTATAACCTGTCCGCCTGCTCTGAGGAGGTGGACAGACATCGCCGCAATTCAACCCGATCGAATATGATCGGGTTGATTGACACCCCGCTGGCTGCGAATCTGCAGGGGGCGACGTTGCACCAGCAGTTCAGAAGAGCTGCTTGTGCAATGCTGAATGCGGAGAGTGTATTGCTTTCCGCATTCAGCGAGGTCTGTCGGACATGATCCGCAATGTCGGATCATGTCCGACAGGCCTTTCATAAATAGGCCCCTATGTCATGTATGTGAAGAATATTGGAATGCGAAATATTCATATTTTCATGTCGGGTTAGCACACATGAGAATATGCAAGCGGGTTTGCGTGAGATTAAGGTGTTAGTTTTTTTCCATTTTTTGTCTCTATTGACTTCTATGGGGCAATACGTGAAGAAGCACACAATATTCAAAGTTCGGCCTTTTACACTCGCCGGGTTAGCGCATGAGCAACAACAATTTACTTTTAACTATTTTTATACAAGCTATTTATTTTTTTGATTGAAGGAATATTACAAATGTAAAGACATTAATCATGTTTGTTGTTAATGACTGTATGAGAGGACAAACAGCATATAACTAAATATTTCTTTGTTGGTAGACACACCCTTTTATAGTCTAGTAACATCCCTTTAATTCCTATGGCATTCGCAGGCTCAAAGGTAGTGGTTTGAAAATCAGGTTCACTGCGTCAAACGAGATGTGATCGTACCAGTTGAATGTTTCATACATTTTTATTTGGTCGCATAGTCGCATGTTCGGGCAGATTACCAGTAATACGCTCAAATAACATGAGCATCGATTTGTATCTAACTAATCTCTCCAGGGCATATGTTACAGTGAATTGGCCTATATTTTACTATGTGGACGCATTGTTAACTTTGGCGTTTCAATTCTGCATTTAATTTGACAGCGTATTCCCAGTTGAAGCTTTGATAATCTGACCCCTATATATGAGGTAATGTTTATTGGTTATATTTTTTTCCTGTAGTATTATCCTTTAATGATATTATTCAAAATGTATGATCCATTTTTTTCCACTCTGTAACTTTACACTTTTGTATCCGTCTACATTTTCATAAGCAATAGGAAAGTATTTCAAGACTAAATATAGACCATGTTGCTACTACTAGTCAAACTTCCTAGCAAAATTTTTGCAGATTGATCTATACAAAAATGTATATCATTCCTTTCATTTTCCTCACAAATACAATCCACTGTGTTATGGCATATACCTGTAACTGTTCAAAGTGGCAGTTCACATCCAAACGGGGAAGAAGGTGGCTCCTTCTTCCGCATTCAGATCCTAACAATAGGATCCAAATGAACATGCCTAGTTAGTTCATTCAGACTTTCAAGTGATTAAATAAAATTAGAGAATCAGGTCAATTAAAGCTAAGGCATGTTTCATTAATGGCAGTCAACGGAAGAATGCTCTTTAATACCATGCTTTTAATTTTTTTAATGTTACTGTAAATGGGATAATTCTACAACTTGATTAAACTAAGACTTTTAAGATTAAAGTGGCATTACAATGTCAGTAAGAGGTTATTTGACCCAATCATTTGGCTTTAAAAAAGTTTGCCATATATTATTTATTTTAAAAAAATCCTTATATGTAAATGTTATTTAGATATTCTCAAATTCTGTCTTTCTGTATGCTGCATAGTTATCATTGGGGAAGTGATAAAAAATTCCTATTAATAATGTTTCTTTAAAAAGGTAGGAAACATTCGGCTAGATTACGAGTTTTGCGGTAAGGTGAAAAAGCAGCGTTAACAGGTCCTAACGCTGCTTTTTTTACGCCCGCTGCTGAGTCTTGTAGGTACAGCTGTCCCGCACACTTTTTTGGCCTTACCGCAAATCAACTTACGCAATTTGCGTATAGTTTATTTTCAATGGGACTTCCATAGCGCAGGTATTACGAGCTTGTCCTGGAAGGCCAAAAAGGGAGCGGTACAGCCTATACTGCAAGATTTGTAACGCATTTTAAAGTCAGTAGTTATGAGTTTTACATTGGGGGTGGGAGATTAGGGGTTAATAAATATAATGTAGGTGTCAGCGATGTTGGGGGCAGCAGATTATGGGTTCATAAATATAATGTAGGTGGCGGCGATGTCCGGAGTGGCAGATTAGGGGTTAATAAGTGTAAGAATAGGGGTGTTTAGACTCAGGGTTCATGTTAGGGTTTTAGGTGTAAACATAAAATGTGTTTCCCCATAGGAATCAATGGGGCTGCGTTACGGAGCTTTACGCTGCTTTTTTGCAGGTGTTAGACTTTTTCTCAGCCTTCTCTCCCCATTGATGTCTATGGGGAAATCGTGCACGAGCACGTACAACCGTCAACCAGCTCTACGCTCACTTCTTGTTTTTTAACTCCGGGTTTGTAAAAACCTGTAATACCAGCGCTGTAGGAAAGTGAGCGGTGACAATAACGTGCAAGTTAGCAATGCACAGCTCATAACGCAAAACTCATAATCTAGCCGATTGTTTTTAATGATTCAGACAGAACATGCAATTTTAAATAACTTTCAAATATATTTTTATTGTCTAATTTGTTTCTCTCTCTTGATAAAAATATACCTAGGTAGGCTCAGAAGCTGCAGATTGGTGGCCGCACATTTATGCCTTTTGATATTGTCTTCTAGCTCGCTCCCAGTAGTGCATTACTGCTCCTTCAACAAAGGATACCAAGAGAAGGATGCAAATTAGATAATAGAAGTAATTTGACCATTTTTTTAAATGTTATGCTCTGTCTGAATCATAAAAGAAAAATTTTGGTTTTCAGGTCCCTTTAAGGAAACTTCCGTAATATAGATATTTTATAGTTCAACTATTCCATCCATCTAAGTAACTCAGATAGTGGAGTTGTCAGCCACAGGAGTATGTTATTGTTCCTTCTATTATAAAAATATTTTTCCATTGTTTCTTATTTTTTCTTATTCCTTCTGAAGCATCATTTCTAACCCTGTGTACATTCAAAATAATAATAATAAATAAAAAACATGGATTCATATAAAGAGCAATTACCCAAACATTTACATGAGGCATATCCCAGAACACATATAACAACATTATATAATATATTGGTCTCATCTTTAAAAAATATTTATTTGTCAAAATTAATAGTGGAGATGGTACTGTTCCATTGTGATGCTCTACAGAAAAATTGCTGAAACAATGCAGATGAAAAGTTGTGACTGTTTTTTATGTCTAATATTGCAGTAATGTATCTCTGTCATTTCTTCTGACTTCTATTTATTGAGAACGTACAGTTTTAACAAGAAGCGAACAAGGTCTGGTCTTCATCACGTTTTGAAATGTTATGTTCTTTTCATACGTAGAAACAAGTTGTTGCTCACATAACCCCAAGATAACTTCCCGCTAAGGAAGCCTTCTGAAGCAAGCTCTAACATTTTTTTTCACACACCTCATGCTAAAAGGGGACACATTTATCCTCAGATGAACTTAAGTTTCATTATTTATTAAACATATAGAAAATCTAAGAAAAACTTACCATAAATTACAGCTACTCAACTAAACATAAGGCAATAGTCCTCAAAACTTGCTAAAAATGTATCAGCCTCTTTAAAAGCACCAGCTAGATTACAATTGGTGCGCTATTTAGCGCTCCCACTCAAGCATAAACTTCACTAGGACTAAGCTTTTTGCACACATTGTGTGGTGTACATATTACAAGTTGAAAGTAAAAAGTTTGTGTTTGAACAAAACCCAATCCCAATGTGCGCTAACTTCGGATATCACAACAGCGCTAATGCATGCACCCCATAGACTTCAATGAAGAGAAGAAAAGAAAACAAAGACTTATCGCTTGCGCACTAAGCGGACAGGGAGTTTTTAATGTTTCACATTCTAATGTTCTTCCCATACAGGACAATCTTTTTTTTTATTGGAAGTACATATATATATATATATATATATATATATATATATATATATATATATATATATATATATATATATATATATATATACAGTATATAAAACACCTAAGAAGAGCTGCCGGTTGACCTGAACATATTCCGTCTTAGGAAGGAGTGAACACCCTGAAAACGTTTACACATTAAAACATTAAAAGATTTGCTTTGACTTAAACCCAGCGAGCGCAATTGCTCAGTTTTGGATTCAACGTTGGATAGCTTTACCCTGGTAAAGAGACCCTGAAGTTTGTGAGAGTGTATTGCTTTGGAGTTAAATATCTGTATATATATATATATATATCTATACTATATTCATATAGATATATAGGTTTAGGTATATGTTTTAGAAGAAATAATATATATATATATATATATATATATATATATATATATATATATATATATATATATATATATATATATATATATATATATATATATATATAGTAAGAAATTTGGTAATCCTAGCATTACCCGGGTAAACCTGACATAACCCAAGAGACTGTTATTACCCGGATTTCTGACTTTACCCATAACATATATATATAAAAATAATGTTTTCTTCTATGTGAAGAACATCGGAATGTAAAGTATTCATAACTACCTTCAGCTTTAGTCCTCTTGGTCTAATGCAGTGTCGGAGTAGCTTGTAAGAGATAAAGTGTAAGGTTTATTTTTAACAGCACACAACATTCAAGTATATACGGAGAAGAAGTTAACATAGTCGTGATATCCAAAGTCCTGAAGTACTTTCGCTCGGGCACTAACTTTTTACTTTCATTATTTAGCTGCTACTAGTAATCTGGCCCACAGATTTTTATCTTTTCTGTCACGGCAATAAAAAATTGTATGCTGTGGTCATTAATAGCATTTTTGTCATTAATTAGCATAGTTTGTCAATTAACAGCAATCATGATACTAATTATCAATTTTACCACTTAGAGACAACATTTATCTAAAAAAAATTATAATATTATTATTATTATTATTATTGGTTATTTGTAGAGCGCCAACAGATTCCGCAGCGCTATAAACAAAGGGGGAGTACAACAAAACAATTATAGGGTAGAGGGCCCTGCCAAGAGTTGCACTGTTGTAGTCAGCTCTCAAGAAGGTGATCTACAAACAGCTGGACTTTTAGGCTTACATGCTAAGAGGGTTCAGGGGATTGCAGTGGGGGAGAGGAACTGGTATTAGGAAAGTTTAGCGTAGGTTGTATGCATCCCTGAACAGTAGAGTCTTTAGGGAGCATTTGAAGCTTTTAAAACTAGAAGAGAGTCTTGTGGAGCAAGGCAGAGAGTTCCACAAGGTGGGAGCCAGTCTGGAGAAGTCCTGTAAACGGGAGTGTGATGAGGTGACAAGAGAGGAGGAGAGTAGGAGGTCATGAGCAGAGCGAAGGGGACAGGAGGGAGAGTATCTGGAGACAAGGTCTGAGATGTAGGGGGGAGCAGTGCAGTTGAGGGCTTTGTATGTAAGAGTGAGAGTTTTGTGTTTGATCCTAGAGGCAAGAGGAAGCCAGTGAAGGGATTGGCAGAGAGGCGCAGCAGATGAAGAGCCACGTGTAAGGAAGATGAGTCTGGCAGAGGCATTCATTATGGATTGTAAAGGAGCTAGGCGGCAGGTGGGGAGACCAGAGAGGACAGAGTTGCAGTAATCAAGGCGGGAGAGAATGAGAGAGTGGATTAAAATCTTAGTTGTGTCTTGTGTAAGGAAGTGTCTAATTTTAGAGATGTTTTTAAGGTGGAAGCGGCAGGCTGTAGCCAAGGACTGAATGTGAGGAGTGAAGGAAAGATCTGAGTCAAATGTGACCCCGAGACATCGGGCATGCAGGGTAGGGGTAATGACGGAGTTGTCGACAGTTATAGAGATATTGGGGGTGGAGATTTTGGAAGAAGGGGGGAAAATGAGGAGCTCAGTTTTGGAGAGATTTAGCTTGAGGTAGTGAGAGGACATCCAGGAAGAGATGTGAGAAAGACAGTTAGTGACACGGGTTAGCAAGGAAGGAGATAGTTCTGGTGCAGAGAAGTAGATTTGGGTGTCATCGGCATACAAATGATATTGGAAACCGTGGGACTTAATTAGGGAACATAGTGATGACGTATAGATTGAGAAGAGAAGGGGACCGAGGACAGAGCCTTGTGGTACTCCAACAGAAAGTGGTGACGGGCAGAGGAGGCCCCAGAGAAGGCTACACTGAAGGTACGGTTTGACAGGTAGGAAGAGAGCCACGAAAGGGCTGTGTCACAGATGCCGAAGGATTGGAGGGTTTGGAGCAAAAGAGGGTGGTCGACAGTGTCAAAGGCTGCGGACAGATCAAGGAGGATAAGCAGAGAGAAGTGGCCTTTTGATTTAGCATTAAGTAGGTCATTGGTGACCTTAACAATAGCTGTCTCTGTGGAGTGATAGGGACGAAATCCAGATTGCAGCGGGTCAAGAAGGGAGTTTAACGTAAGGAAATGGGATAGGTGTGCATATACTAGTTTTTCGAGAAGCTTTGAAGCAAGAGGGAGGAGGGAAATTGGGCGGTAGTTGGATGGGGAGGTAGGATCAAGGGAAGGTTTTTTGAGGATAGGTGTGACCAGTGCATGTTTCATTGATGAGGGAAATGTACCAGTGCTGAGGGAGAGGTTGAAAATGTGTGTTAGTATAGGGGTAAGGGTAGCAGAGAGAGAGGGGAGCAGCTGTGAGGGGATAGGGTCAAGGGGACAGGTAGTGAGGTGAGAGCGCAGTATAAGTGTTGAAACTTCGTCCTCAGTAACAGGGGAGAATGAACTAAGTTTCAGGTTATGAGGGTTGTGGTTGAGTTAGAGTATTTGAGGGGGGAGAGAATGGAATTGTGTTGAGAACTGATTTCATGTCTGATGGAATCAATTTTGTTAATGAAGTGACTGGCAAAGTCTTGAGCTGACAGAGAAGTTGTATTAGGAAGTGGAGGAGGGCGGAGGAGAGTATTGAAAGTGGAGAACAGACGTTTTGGGTTTGAAGAAAGATTAGAGATAAGAGTAGAGAAGTAGTGTTGCTTGTGGAGATTAAGGGAAGAGTAGTAGGAGTTCAAGATGAATTTGTAATGAAGAAAATCAGCTGAACTCCGTGATTTTCTCCAATGCCGTTCAGCAGTACGGGAACATCTGCGTAGGTACCGTGTCAGAGGAGTATGCCAGGGCTGGGGATGAGTGTGTGATTTCCTAGCAGTGGTAAGAGGGGCGAGATTGTCAAGGACGGATATAAGGGTGGAATTATAGTGGTGGATAGATTGTTCAGGGCAGGAAAAGGAGGAGAAGGATGAGAGGAGCGGTTGAAGGGAATTAGCAAGTTGCTGCTGATCTAAAGACCTAATGCTTCTGTGAAGTTTGGTGTGAGGAGTAGAAGGTGGGAGAGTTGTAGGAAGGGATGAAATGTTGCAGGTAAAGAGATGGTGGTCAGAAAGAGGAAAAGGGGAGTTTGAGAAGTTTGAGAGAGTGCATCGATAGCTAAAGATCAGGTCAAGGGAGTGACCGTCTTTGTGAGTGGGAGAATCAGTCCATTGTGACAGACCGAAAGAGGAAGTGAGTTGCAGAAGTTGTTTAGCAGATGAGGCAGTGGGATTGTTGAGGGGGATGTTGAAGTCGCCAAGAATGAGGGCAGGGGTGTCTGAGGAAAGGAAATAAGGAAGCCAGGCAGCAAAGTGATCTAAAAATTGAGTTGGGGAGCCAGGGGGGCGGTATATGACTGCAACACGTATAGAGAGGGGAGAGAATAGCCGAATCATGTGTGCTTCAAATGAAGAAAATGTGAGTGAAGAGAATGGCTGTATTTGTTGGAAGGTGCAACGAGAGGAAAGTAAAATACCGACACCACCTCTTTGTCTATTGCCAGACCTAGGAGTGTGGCTGAAATGGAGACCCCCATGTGACAGTGCAGCAGTGGATGCTGTGTCTGAAGTAGAGAGCCAGGTTTCTGTAAGAGCCAGAAGGTTAAGAGAGTGGGAGATAAAGAGATCATGGATAGAAGTGAGCTTGTTGCAAACGGAGCGAGAGTTCCAGAGTGCACAAGTGAAGGGGGAGGGGTTTTTAGATGTAAGAGGAATGCAATTAAGGTTACCAGAGTTTAGTTTATGAAGTCTATTGAAAGGCACACAAGGATGTGAAAGGTTAGGAGGTTGTGAGGGACCAGAATTAGGGGAAATGTCGCCAGCAGCTAGTATGAGCAAGAGGGAGAGTGACATGAGATGAGAAGCAGATTTGCAGTAATGAGACTGTTGTTTAACTGAAGTGCAGGGGGGAGAGAGAGTATTTAGGAATAAGTAGAGTTCATGACTACAAAAGTAAGGTGAGTATAAGAGAGATGGGCTAATGAACAGTGCAGGTGGAGAGGGAGAAGGAGTGACTGAGTAATGTAGTTTGTTGTAGAGACAAGAGGTAGCAAAAAGGAGTATGAAGATATTGAGCATTATTATGAAAGTGGGAACCAAGTAAACACATAAGACACAGTGTTACAGCAGCACTTGCAAAAGGATACAATGAGATACATAAAACATAGTATTGCAAGAGTACTTGCCTTGTGTCTTGCCCCTTGCCCAATCCTTGTTTAATTCTTGTATAATTCTTAAAAATTAATGCCTCACTTATAAAATGTTCACTTGGAAAATGTGAACATATGCTATTGTTAAAAAGTATACAGCCCTGTAACCAATGCACTCACCCCTGTGCAATGCACTTCCCCAAGCTAGTCTGCAATATATACAGGTAGGGCAGTCAGCTGAGTCCACTAAATTTACTTAATTGCTAATCAAAGACAGTTGGTAAGGCCAATTTAAAAATAGTAGAATTTGGTCAGGGTGAGATGAGTTAAGTAAACAGACAATAATATTTGGAGGGGGTTAAAACTGTGACATAAAAGAACTATAAATTTTAGAGTTATAGCAAGTATTGATAAGGAGTGAGCATCACATGGCAATTAACTAGACATTAGAATTGAGACATTGGGAAAAATCATTACAAAAAATGCAGGACTTAATTTTAACAGACTATATTCAATTGCTCAATATATATATATATATAATATATAATAATGCATATCTTTAAATAGTACATTTTTACTTGTTTAAAAGAGAAAGTGTATTTCCTAGAAAGGGGAATCCTTAGACACAAATCCCTCTACACCAGGCAGTGATGACGTTATTAGGCTGAACTCATTTTAACTCCTTATGGTCTCTGAAATTACAGTATATTTTAAAATAAAGCAGGGCATTCTGTTCTGAGTTTATACCTTTGTTTTAAATAAGTGTTCATAAGTAGAACAGAAACAATGCATAAGTCTAAAAGTAGCTTATATGACAATGAGAGAAATTCCAGATGATAAAATGCAGGCGCAGGAACAGCAGACATAAGGAAAGGAAATCTTAGAATGGGAATCCCTTTATCACAATAGCTTACAGTATACCAATAGCTATAAGTGCCTCATACCCTCTGATTTGGGAATTGAAAGTGAGAAGACAATAGCAGAAAACAGAAGAAGATGAAAATCAGAAATGCAATGTTTTATATTGAATTATTATTATTATCGACTATTTGTAGAGCGCCAACAGATTCCGCAGCACTATTGAATATGATATTATAACCCTCTAAGGACAATGGACTAAAGATCCTCAATGAAATGTATTTGGGACCTTATGCATTCTAATGTAACTACAATTTGAGAAAAATTGTAAGGACAGAATAGTCAAACTTAAACTTTCATGACTTTGATAGAGCATGCAATTTTAAACAACTTTTCAATTTACATTTATTATCAAATGCACTTTGTGCTCTTTGTTGAAAATTATATGTAGTAGGCTCAAGAGCAGCAATGCACTACTGGGAGCTAGCTGACAATTGGTGACTGTACATATGTATTTTGCCATTGTGTTTAGCTAGCTCCCAGTAGTTTATTGTTGCTCCTAAGCCTACATTTCATCAAAGGATACCAAGAGAATAAAGCAAATTTGATAATAAAAGTAAATTGATTTTTTTTTAATATGGCATGCTCTATCTGAGTTATGAGAGTTTACTTGTGACTTTAATGCCCCTTTAATCATCCTTATGTCAAATCACAATGTTGTCATAATGGCTGCGATCTCTGAATAGAACTTGTGTAAAGACCTTATGTGGCATATTTTTATTTTATTCATTCATTTATGTTATTCATCTTTAAGACATATTTACTAAGGGTGAGTCTATCTCACCATTTAATGCACTCTCCAGAGTTGTTGTTTTTTCTAACGCATGTATTTTGAACGAAATAATATGTTTAAAGTCAAGTTTTTGGAAGAGAGTGAATTACCAAAGTTAAATTCTGTTTCACGAAGAATAGGGGTGCTTAATACTACTCTACATGGGATTTAATCTAGCTAACCATTTGTTTAAGTGTAATAATAAAAGTTAGATACAACAACATACACAATCGTGTCCCCCACAGTGGTCTAAGCTGGTAATGAGTGCACCCCTTTTTCAGTGTCTATAATTCAATAGGCACATAGCACTAAAAAACTCCACAAAGGAATTAGATTTCTAGTTTTCAAATGTGCATACAAAGTGAAGGGAGAGCCAGGGGCGTATTTTGGTTAGACAAACAAGGCACTTTCCTAGGGCGGAAGATTAGAGGGGGGCAGCACATTTTTTGTGGCTATATTTATAAGAAGCTTAAAGTTATTTTAGTCAGTTTCTTCCGAAAGCTTGTGAACTTATAAATGTATAGTTAGTCCAATAAAAAGTATCATTGCTCAATGCAATACTCTTATTATTTTGATATCTAAATCTCTGGACTAACATGGCTACTCCAATTCACCCAACCTGACCACTCCATCCAAAACCTTAAAATCAAAATTCTCAGAGGCAACTTCAAAAACACCATGGAAAGAAAAACCTTTGAAATGAAAATGATAATGCACTTCAACCTGTTTAATTCTGGACTAAATGTGGACTCTTAACACATTATCAAAAAATTTTGTAATGTACTTTCATTTAGTCAATTACATTGTATATTCCACATTCTTTATACATAGGTACAAAGGTAAGCCTATGTCCACACTTTTGTCTTTTTTAACTTTTGTATTCCCCTGTATATACAATTTCACATCTTTATAGATATTGATTCAATGTTGATATATAACTTTATGTCAGTATATGCTCTATGTATAGCTATATATTTCCCGTCTGTTCTCCTACACTGGACACTGTCTGCCTGTTACCTAAGCCCCCCTCATGATTTTTACGACACCTCCTCCTCTCCCTGCACTTTCTGTCCTCTTAGCGATTCTGTGTTTTAAGATACAATCTGTAAATTCCATTGAATTGGTCAGTATTGCTTTAGACTTGATAAAGGAAGGAACTCTTCCGAAAGCTTGTCAACTTATAAATATATAGTTAGTCCAATAAAAAGTATTATTGCTCAATGCAATACTCTTGTTATTTTGATATATATATATATATAGTACATCTATAATAATTAATAATTATTTTTATTAATATTTTTTAATATGTTATATTTAATATTTCCACAACACTCCTTAAGATAACTCATTATTCATGTGCACTAACCAGACACCATATTAGCCCTGAAGCATGTTACACATACCGGTATTTTACATTTCTATGTTCTTCACAGGAATAGATATCTAGGTATAGGTATATATATATATATATATATATATATATATATATATATATATATATATATATATATATATATATATATATATATATATATATATATATATATATATATATATATATATATATATATATATATATATACACAGTCTTTACCTTCTTCCAGGGGATCAGCACTATTTTATCATAACAACGTTTGGGGTGCTCTAGGTAAAACATGTACTGACATCTAAGAAACGATCCCGCAATCTCCGTTTAGAACTTTCACAAACTTTTAATGATATGTGAGGTTTTGGGGTGGTGCCCCTTCTTCAGACATATAACAAATAATACATCACCTTACCCCTTATATACCCCATCACCGAGTGTGTGTCAGTCACGGATCTCTGTTAGTGTATCCCATGCGCAATTGCGCATGCTCCGGGATATCTACAGCAAGAAGGACAGGACAAAATACTAAAAAGCAAAGTGGAAAAACGTAACAGGCATAATTATACCTTATTAGTGATCAACATCAAAGTATGCATAAATAGAATAATGCGGGTGAACAGACTAATACTCAAATACAAGTACAGTATTAACTGAGTATACTAGTAATACCAGATGCATCCAATATTCTGGTATTACTAGTATACTCAGTTAATACTGTACTTGTATTTGAGTATTAGTCTGTTCACCCGCATTATTCTGTTTATGCATACTTTGATGTTGATTGCTAATACGGTATAATTATGCCTAGTACGTTTTTCCACTTTGCTTTTTAGTATTTTGTCCTGTCCAGCTTGCCGTAGATATCCCGGCGCATGCAGAATTGTGCATGGAATATGCTAATGGAGATCCGTGACTGACACACACTCAGTGATGGGGTATATAAGAGGTAAGGTGATGTATTATTTTGTTATATGTCTGAAGAAGGGGCACCACCCCGAAACATCACATATCATTAAACGTTTGTGAAAGTTCTAAATGTAGAGTACAGGTTCGTTTCTTTGATGTGTGTGTATATATATATATATATATATATATATATATATATATATATATATATATATATATATATGTATATATATATATAAATAGATAGATAAATAGATAGATAGATATATGAATATATATTTAAGAATAAAATAAACGTTTTCTTGTATGTGAAGAACTGTTGGGTAAGCACAAGAGCAGTAAGTGTTAGGTTTTCTCTCCTGCACTCTCAATTGAAGTCAATGGGCAGAATAAGTTAATGCTCACGCTAAAACGCATGCACAAAAAGATTACTTTTAGCGATGTTTACTCTCAAGCAGGAACAATAAAAAGCGCACCACTTGTAACCTAGCCCAAAATGAACTAACTTTATCAGTAAAATGTTTTTAAATATAATGCAATGTTACAAAAAAAATATTCAATATATATTTTCCTGATATTCCAAAATTATTGTTTGGATAGATTAGTATAAACTTATGTTTTCTTCAAATATACTCAGTTTAATGAGTCTTCTCTGGGCTAGATAAAAAAAAACAAAAAACATTTATGTAACTAATATTTCCTGGAAAAAAAACTTGCAGCAACATCTCAAGTCAAATATTGTGTCAATCGTAAAGATTTGTGCTCGCCTCTTGGCACACCTGCATTATGCATTATAATAAATTGAGCAGCATCTATTTTGTAACTTTTCATCTCTCTGAGCATGGAACGAATTCCATTGTGAAGGAGGCACACTGTCTACACTAACATGTGCAAAATAAAAATTGAAAACAGATAAAGAGAAATGGAAAAAATATCCTATAATATAAAAGGCCAAGTGTGTTTGTCTGAAGCTGTCATGCGCAGTAGAGACAGCACGAGGACAAACACACCTGGCCTTATTTACTAAAAAACTCCACAAAGGAATTAGATTTCTAGTTTTCAAATGTGCATACAAAGTGAAGGGAGAGCCAGGGGCGTATTTTGGTTAGACAAACAAGGCACTTTCCTAGGGCGGAAGATTAGAGGGGGGCAGCACATTTTTTGTGGCTATATTTATAAGAAGCTTAAAGTTATTTTAGTCAGTTTCTTCCGAAAGCTTGTGAACTTATAAATGTATAGTTAGTCCAATAAAAAGTATCATTGCTCAATGCAATACTCTTATTATTTTGATATCTAAATCTCTGGACTAACATGGCTACTCCAATTCACCCAACCTGACCACTCCATCCAAAACCTTAAAATCAAAATTCTCAGAGGCAACTTCAAAAACACCATGGAAAGAAAAACCTTTGAAATGAAAATGATAATGCACTTCAACCTGTTTAATTCTGGACTAAATGTGGACTCTTAACACATTATCAAAAAATTTTGTAATGTACTTTCATTTAGTCAATTACATTGTATATTCCACATTCTTTATACATAGGTACAAAGGTAAGCCTATGTCCACACTTTTGTCTTTTTTAACTTTTGTATTCCCCTGTATATACAATTTCACATCTTTATAGATATTGATTCAATGTTGATATATAACTTTATGTCAGTATATGCTCTATGTATAGCTATATATTTCCCGTCTGTTCTCCTACACTGGACACTGTCTGCCTGTTACCTAAGCCCCCCTCATGATTTTTACGACACCTCCTCCTCTCCCTGCACTTTCTGTCCTCTTAGCGATTCTGTGTTTTAAGATACAATCTGTAAATTCCATTGAATTGGTCAGTATTGCTTTAGACTTGATAAAGGAAGGAACTCTTCCGAAAGCTTGTCAACTTATAAATATATAGTTAGTCCAATAAAAAGTATTATTGCTCAATGCAATACTCTTGTTATTTTGATATATATATATAGTACATCTATAATAATTAATAATTATTTTTATTAATATTTTTTAATATGTTATATTTAATATTTCCACAACACTCCTTAAGATAACTCATTATTCATGTGCACTAACCAGACACCATATTAGCCCTGAAGCATGTTACACATACCGGTATTTTACATTTCTATGTTCTTCACAGGAATAGATATCTAGGTATAGGTATATATATATATATATATATATATATATATATATATATATTATATATATATATATATATATATATATATATACACAGTCTTTACCTTCTTCCAGGGGATCAGCACTATTTTATCATAACAACGTTTGGGGTGCTCTAGGTAAAACATGTACTGACATCTAAGAAACGATCCCGCAATCTCCGTTTAGAACTTTCACAAACTTTTAATGATATGTGAGGTTTTGGGGTGGTGCCCCTTCTTCAGACATATAACAAATAATACATCACCTTACCCCTTATATACCCCATCACCGAGTGTGTGTCAGTCACGGATCTCTGTTAGTGTATCCCATGCGCAATTGCGCATGCTCCGGGATATCTACAGCAAGAAGGACAGGACAAAATACTAAAAAGCAAAGTGGAAAAACGTAACAGGCATAATTATACCTTATTAGTGATCAACATCAAAGTATGCATAAATAGAATAATGCGGGTGAACAGACTAATACTCAAATACAAGTACAGTATTAACTGAGTATACTAGTAATACCAGATGCATCCAATATTCTGGTATTACTAGTATACTCAGTTAATACTGTACTTGTATTTGAGTATTAGTCTGTTCACCCGCATTATTCTGTTTATGCATACTTTGATGTTGATTGCTAATACGGTATAATTATGCCTAGTACGTTTTTCCACTTTGCTTTTTAGTATTTTGTCCTGTCCAGCTTGCCGTAGATATCCCGGCGCATGCAGAATTGTGCATGGAATATGCTAATGGAGATCCGTGACTGACACACACTCAGTGATGGGGTATATAAGAGGTAAGGTGATGTATTATTTTGTTATATGTCTGAAGAAGGGGCACCACCCCGAAACATCACATATCATTAAACGTTTGTGAAAGTTCTAAATGTAGAGTACAGGTTCGTTTCTTTGATGTGTGTATATATATATATATATATATATATATATATATATATATATATATATATATATATATGTATATATATATATAAATAGATAGATAAATAGATAGATAGATAGATAGATAGATAGATAGATATATGAATATATATTTAAGAATAAAATAAACGTTTTCTTGTATGTGAAGAACTGTTGGGTAAGCACAAGAGCAGTAAGTGTTAGGTTTTCTCTCCTGCACTCTCAATTGAAGTCAATGGGCAGAATAAGTTAATGCTCACGCTAAAACGCATGCACAAAAAGATTACTTTTAGCGATGTTTACTCTCAAGCAGGAACAATAAAAAGCGCACCACTTGTAACCTAGCCCAAAATGAACTAACTTTATCAGTAAAATGTTTTTAAATATAATGCAATGTTACAAAAAAAATATTCAATATATATTTTCCTGATATTCCAAAATTATTGTTTGGATAGATTAGTATAAACTTATGTTTTCTTCAAATATACTCAGTTTAATGAGTCTTCTCTGGGCTAGATAAAAAAAAACAAAAAACATTTATGTAACTAATATTTCCTGGAAAAAAAACTTGCAGCAACATCTCAAGTCAAATATTGTGTCAATCGTAAAGATTTGTGCTCGCCTCTTGGCACACCTGCATTATGCATTATAATAAATTGAGCAGCATCTATTTTGTAACTTTTCATCTCTCTGAGCATGGAACGAATTCCATTGTGAAGGAGGCACACTGTCTACACTAACATGTGCAAAATAAAAATTGAAAACAGATAAAGAGAAATGGAAAAAATATCCTATAATATAAAAGGCCAAGTGTGTTTGTCTGAAGCTGTCATGCGCAGTAGAGACAGCACGAGGACAAACACACCTGGCCTTACCCGACAGGCTGTTTGCGGCGGTGGGGCGAAAGTGGGCATGGCCAGATGGGAGCATGGGCGTGACGGGGCATGGTCAGGTCGTGGCATGGCGTGGTCGGGCACGGTCAGCGCAAGAGAGAGGGGAGAGAAATAGAAAGAGAGGGAGAGACAAAAAGAGATAGGAAAGAGCTAAAGAGATAGGAAACAGCTACAGAGAGAGGCAAGAGCTAAAGAAAGGGGAAAGAGATAAAGAGAGAGGAAAGAGCTAAAGAGAGAGGAAAGAGCTAAAGAGATAGGAAACAGCTACAGAGAGAGGCAAGAGCTAAAGAGAGGGGGAAGAGATAAAGAGAGAGGAAAGTGCTAAAGAGAGAGGAAAGAGCTAAAGAGATAGGAAACAGCTAAAGAGAGAGGCAAGAGCTTAAGAGAGGGGGAAGAGATAAAGAGAGAGGAAAGAGCTAAAGAGCGAGGAAAGAGCTAAAGAGATAGGAAACAGCTAAAGAGAGAGGAAAGAGCTAAAGAGAGAGGAAAGAGCTAAAGAGAGGGGGAAGAGCTAAAGATCAGGGGAAGAGCTAAAGAGAGGGGGAAGAGATAAAGAGGAGGGGGAAGAGCTAAAGAGAGGGGGAAGAGCAGAAGAGAGGGGAAAGAGCTGAAGAGAGGGTAAAGGGCTGACGAAAGGGGAGACAGCAAAAGAGAGGGAAGAGAGAGAAAAAGAGAGGGGGAGAGAGCAAAAGCGAGGGGGAGAGAAAAAATAAGAGGGAAAGAGAGAGCAAAATAGAGGGGGAGAGAGAGCAAAAGAAGAGAGGGGGAGAGAGAGGGGGGATAGTGGGGGAGAGAGAGCAAAAGAGAGGGGGGAAAGAGATCAATAGCGAGGGGAAGAGAGAGAGAAAAAGAGAGGGATGGAGAGAGAGCAAAAGAGAGAGGAAAGAGCAAAAATAGAGGGAAGAGAGAGAAAAAGTGAGGGGGGGAGAGAGAGCAATAGAGAGGGGGAGAGAGAACAAAAGAGAGGGATGGAGAGAGAGAGAGCAAAAGAGAGGGGAGAACGACAGAGCAAATGAGAGGGGAGAGAGACAGAGCAAAAGAGAGGGGGGAGAGAGAGAGCAAAAGAGAGGGGGAGAGAGAGAGCAAAAGAGAGGGATGGAGAGAAAGAGCTAAAGAGGGATGGAGAGAGAGAGCAAAAAAAAGGGGGAGAGACAGAGCAAAAGAGAGAGAACACAAAAGAGAGAGGGGAGAGAGAGAGCAAAAGAGAGGGGGGAGAGAGAGAGCAAAAGAGAGGTGGAGCGAGAGAGAGAGTGCAAAAGAGAGGTGGAGCGAGATAGAGCGCAAAAGAGAGGGGGAGAGAGCACAAAAGAGAGGGGGAGAGAGAGAGCAAGGGGTGGGACCGCTGTACTGCAAAAAATGGCCCGTGTAAACGGGTTTTAGGACTAGTATATATATATATAAATAAAGACAACCTTGTCAGCTTTGAAATAGTGAGACACAACAGTGAGATGTCGTCATAATGTTTTTTTTATTCCTCATGACAGATTCTCACCTTTTATATTTCATTTGGCTAAAGTTGAGTGTACCAGATCTTATGCAGGTACATTTTTAAATGATGTTTTACACTAGGGTGACCATATTGCCGCTTTAAAAAGGGACACATATGAAAAATACATATGTTAGGGCTGTTTTCAAGGCTGTCTAAAGAAATGTTTTGTATAAGAACCCTGACATATGTATTTTTCATGTGTCCCTTTTTAAAGCAGCAATATGGTCACCCTAGTTTACACATGTACTAAGACTTTAAAAAAATTGTGCGATAAAATAGGTACAGTATATCTTGTCTTGAAGATACACTTAAGTCAAAATTAAACTTTTGTGATTTAGCTAGAAGTGCATAGAATTTTAAAGAACTTACTAATTACTCATTCTTTTTATATGCACTCGTTCTAACGCACCAGCTCCTACTCAGCATGTGTATGCATTCACTGTGTATATGAGACTGAGAATTCCTGATGGCTGTCGTATGTTACAGGGGGCATGGTTATGGAGCAATATTTATCATGAAATAAAATCTACTGATAATTTGAAATTCAGAGTATGTGCTATTGCAATTTTACTTTATTTATTGTAGGATTTAAATTTGTAGTTAAAAGGACGTGAAACCCAAAACTTTTTCATCAAAATTCACAAAGAACATGCAATTTTATACAACTTTCTACTACTTCGATTTTCAAATTTGCTTTACTCTCTTGTTGAAGAAACAGCAATACATTACTGGGGGCTAGCTGGACACATCAGGTGAGTCAATGATGAGTCATATATCAGCAGCCACTAATCAGTAGCTAGCTCCCAGTAATGCATTGCTGCTCCTGAGTCTACCTGGATATGATTTTTAACAAACAATACCAAGAGAAGAAAGCAAATTAGATAATAGGAGTAAATTGATTAAGTGTTTAAAATTGGTTGCTCTATCTGAATCATGAAATAAAAAATTCTGGGTTTCATGTCTGCTTTAAACCATGCTCTGTTCCCTCCCTTTAACCCCAATACCGGGAATTTCAGAGGAAAATTGCACAAAGTACCAGAGAAAGTTTAGCATTTTTGATATTACTCTGTTTAAACAGAGGCATTGTTTTCTTGATTTACCTATGAAAACTATTTTTTTTTTTACGTAGACAAACAAAGGTATTGATCTAGGCTGATTTTGGTATATTTTATCCCCCTATTTGGCTGCCAAATACGGTCATATAAAAAAATCGTTAACTTTTAACTTAATACTTAAAACATATTCTGCTATTTGCAGAACATTGGAATGTGAAATATTTACAGTAAATACACACTATAACACTTTAGTAAATATGAATATTGCATAAATATGCTCCAATACACTTATATATATATACTAGGCGATAAGCCTGCCCAGAGGGCAGTCTATGTTTAAAAAACACAAACCCCCAAGCTAATTTTACTAAAAATAAAAAGGTTAAATTACAGAAAAAGCTATCCAAAATAAAAAAAATTAAAACTAAACTAATACCTCTATAAAAATAAAAAATCCCCCCAAAATAAAAACACCCTCTAATCTAATACTAAATTACCAATAGCCCTTAAAAGGGCCTTTTGTAAAGCATTGCACTAAGTTAAACAGCTCTTTTACTAACAAAAATTACCAATTACCCCCTAACAGTAAAGCTCCCTACCCAACCAACCCCCCCAAAATAAAAAAACCTAACACTAAACAATCCTAAACTACCCATTGCCCCTAAAGGGGTATTTGTATGGGTATTTCCCTTAAAAGGGCATTCAGCTCTTTTACTGCCTTAAAAGTGCAATCAGCTCTTTTACAGCCCATTAAATCACTAATCTTAAAAATAAAAAAAAATCCTAAAACTAAGCCTCAAATAGGTATTCACTGTTCCTGAAGTCCAGCGAAGAAGGTCTTCTTCCAGACGGCTCCATCATCTTCTATCTTCATCCTGTGCAAAGGAGGCGCGGAGCGGTCTTCCCTGATGCGCGGATCCGGAGCGGCGGTCCTCAGTGCCAGTCCTTAGTGGCGGTCTTCAGCGGCGGCAATCCTGAGAGGCGTGGAGGTTCCTCTTCATTGAATGGAAGGTACCGCAATCAATTTGGGGTACCTTGCATTCCTATTGGCTGAAATTTTGAAATCAGCCAATAGGATTAGAGCTACTGAAATCCTATTGGCTGTTTAAATCAGACAGTAAGATTTCAGTAGCTCTCATCCTATTGGCTAATTTCAAAATTTTAGCCAATAGGAATGCAAGGTACCCCAATAAATATGGGGTACCTTGCATTTAATCTTCAGTGTGCGACGGACGATCACATGAAGAGGAGCCACCATGTCACTGAGGAAAGCCGCTGCTGAAGACCGCCACTGAGGACCACCGCTGAGAACCGCAGCTGAAAACCGCTGCTGAGGATCTGTGCATCGGGAAAACCAGCTCTGCACGTCTGCTCCGCGCCACCTTCGCTCTGGATGAGGATAGAAGATGATGGAGCCGCCTGGAAGAAGACCTTCTCCACCGGACTTCAGGAACGATGAGTACCTATTTGGGGCTTAGTTTAAGGCTTTTTTTATTTTATATTTTTTTTTATTTTTATGATTAGGGATTTAATGGGCTTATAAAAGAGCTGAATGCCCTTTTAAGGGCAATGCCCATACAAATGCCCCTTTAGGGGCAATGGGCAGTTTAGGTTTTGTTAGTGTTAGGTTTCTTTATTTTGGGGGGTTTTAATTGTTGGGGGGACTTAGTATTTTTTAAATGTAAAAGAGCTGTTTAACTTAGGACAATGCCCCACAAAAGGCCCTTTTAAGGGCTATTGGTAGTTTAGTTTAGATTAGGCGGTGTTTTTATTTTGGGGTGCTTTTTACTTTCATAGGGATTAGGTTTAATTTTTTTTATTTTTGATAATTTTGTTTAATTTTTTCTGTAATTTTAGAGTTTTTTATTTTTTATAATTTTAGATAAATTTTTTTGAAATTTATTGTTAGGTTTTATTATTTCAATTGTAACGTAGTATTGGGGTTCATTTAGGGGGTGTTAGGTTAGGGGGCTTAGTAATTAAATGAGTTATTTGTGTTGTGGCGGGATTGGCGGTTTAGGAGTTAATATGTTAATTAGGTTTATTGCAATGTGGTTGTTTGGCGGTTTAGGGGTTAATAAGTTAATTAGGTTTTTTGCAATGTGGGGGGTTAGCGATTTAGGGGTTAATATTTTAATTATGCCATTTGCGTTGTTAAATTTGCGGATTAGGGGTTACTTACTTTATTATTTTGAGATGTGGGGGTTGGCGGTTTAGGTGTTTGTTAATACTTCGTATGGGAGGTTACGTTTTTTTTGCTATACTTTGTTAGGTGGCTAGGTTTTTTTGTTATTTCGTGCAGGCGTTTTTTTTTAAGGCTTCTTTTGCCTATGCTGCATCCAGGTGGATTCTTAAAATGGCAGGGTGGTGAAAGAATCCACCGACGGAGGCTTTGCTGCATCCAGGTGGATTCTTTTGGCTGCGCACGCAGCCAACATTCTTTTGGCTGCCTCGCGCAGCAAACATTCCTTTGAGGATGCGTGCGCAACTGGTGACGGACGTGTTACAAACAAGATTATAGTATAGATATATATGTCTATATGTGTGTACATACAGGGCCGGTACTAGGATTTTTTGGCCACACAGGCAAGGATCCATTTTGCTGCCCCCCCCATTACATACCATCCCATTGCTAGTTAAAAGGGAATGAAACCCACATTTTTTCTTTCATGATTCAGCTAGAACATTACATTTTAAGCAACTTTCTAATTAACTCCTATTATCATTTTTTTCTTCATTCTCTTGGTATCTGTATTTGAAAAGCAGGAATGTAAGCTTAGGAGCAGTACTTGTTGATTGGTAGCTAAATTCAAATCAATCAGTGGTAGTGCAGCATTGCAAATCAAACAATGGCAGTGCAGCATAACAAATCAAACAGTGGTAGCACTATAATGCAAATGAAACAGTGGTAGCGCTGCATAACAAATCAAACAGTTGTGCTGCATAGCAAATCAGACAGTGGTTGTGCTGTGCTGCATAGCAAATCAGACAGTGGTTGTGCTGCATAGCAAATCAGACAGTGGTTGAGCTGCATAGCACATCAGACGCTGGTTCATTGTGCTGCATAACACATCAGACAATGGTTGTGCTGCATAACTAATATATATATATATATATATATATATATATATATATATATATATATATATATATTATATACAGTATCTCACAAAAGTGAGTACACCCCTCACATTTTTGTAACTATTTTATTATATCTTTTCATGTGACAACACTGAAGAAATGACACTTTGCTACAATGTAAACTAGTGAGTGTACAGCCTGTATAACAGTGTCAATTTGCTGTCCCCTCAAAATAACTCAACACACAGACATTCATGTCTTAACCGTTGGCAACAAAAGTGAGTACACCCCTAAGTGGAAATGTCCAAATTGGGCCCAAAGTGTCAATGTTTTGTGTGGCCACCATTTTTTTCCAGCACTGCCTTAACCCTCTTGGGCATGTAGTTCACCAGAGCTTCACAGGTTGCCACTGATGTCCTCTTCCACTTCTCCATGACGACATCACAGAACACTTCCCCACCTTCCGTTTGAAGATGCCCCACAGATGCTCAAAAGGTTTTAGGTCTGGAGACATGCTTGGCCAGTCCATCACCTTTACCCTTAGCTTCTTTAGCAAGGCAGTGGTCGTCTTGCAGGTGTGTTTGGGGTCGTTTTCATGTTGGAATACTGCCCTGCAGCCCAGTCTCCGAAGGGAGGGGATCAAGCCCTGCTTCAGTATGTCACAGTACATGTTGGCATTCATGGTTCCCTCAATGAACTGTAGCTCCCCAGTGCCGGCAAAACTCATGCAGGGCCAGACCATGACACTCCCACCAACATGCTTGACTGTAGGCAAGACACACTTGTCTTTGTACTCCTCACCTGGTTGCTGCCACTCACGATTGACACCATCTGAACCAAATAAGTTTATCTTGGTCTGATTGGACCAATTATAATCCATGTCCTTAGTCTGCTTGTCTTCAGCAAACTGTTTGCGGGTTTTCTTGTGCATCATCTTTAGAAGAGGCTTCCTTCTGGGACGACAGCCATGCAGACCAATTTTATGCAGTGTGCGGCGTATGGTCTGAGCGCTGACAGGCTAACCCCACACCCCTCCAACCTCAGCAGCAATGCTGGCAGAACTCATACATCTATTTCCCAAAGACAAAGACACTGAGCACATGCATTCAACTTCTGAGTGGAACCTGTCCTGTGAAACTGCTGCATGGTCTTGCCCTCCATGTTGCAGCTCAGTTTCAAGTCTTGGCAATCTTCTTATAGTCTAGGCCATCTATATGTAGAGCAACAATTCTTTTTTTCAGATCCTCAGAGAGTTCTTTGCCATGAGGTGCCATCTTGAACTTCCAGTGACCAGTATGAGAGAGTGTGAGAGCGATAACACCTAATTTAATACACCTGCTCCCCATTCACACCTGAGATCTTGTAACACTAATGAGTCACATGACAATGGGGAGGGAAAATTGGCTAATTGGGCCCAATTTGGACATTTAAACTTAGGGGTGTACTCACTGTTGTTGCCAACGGTTTAGACATTAATGGCTGTGTGTTAAGTTATTTTGAGGGGACAGCAAATTTACACTGTTATACAGGCTGTACACTCACTACTTTACATTGTAGCAAAGTGCCAATTCTTCAGTGTTGTCACATGAAAAGATATAATAAAATATTTACAAAAATGTGAGGGGTGTACTCACTTTTGTGAGATACTGTATATATATATATATATATATATATATATATATATATATATATATATGCACAGATATATTTAAAAGGGTAAATTACCTAAATCTAAATGATTTATCATTACTAACTGCCAGTGACATATATGAATGAGGGGGCAAAGTGTGAGTTAAACTGCCCCGAAGGACTTACCTCCTCCATTTTTCCCTCAGTGGCCATGTCGTTAATAGTCAGCAAGGAACTTCTCCAGGTGGGAGCAGCTAGACACACCAGTCAGTCAATGCCATCCATTCATAAAGCTTTGGGATGCCATTATGCCAAAGTCGCTAATCTGTCTAAGTGCCAGAATAAGGTAGGGCAGCCAGCAGCACATGTAACCCACCCCTGCCCTGTGTGCTGAAACTGAAACCAAGCATTGCTTCACGGGGGCATAGGCGGGGCAAGGTGTCCAAAGCATGCGCAGCGCCTGACCCTGACACTTCAGTCTTCAGCTCAAGTTTCTCAAGCATTGGGGTTGTGGCTTGCAGTCTTTAAAAACTAGCAGCAGCCATCACAGCCAAGGGATGAATAAATGTCATGATGATGGGCTATTGGCAATATATGTTGCACTGTGCACAAAGTGTTGGCTGCCTGTCTGACATGCAGACTAAGTTTTTTACCCCAGACAGGCAGCCAACACTTTGTGCGCTTTGCAGCACAATATATATTGCCAATAGCCCATCATCATGAAATTTATTAAGCCCTTGGCTGTGAAGTGATGGCTGCCGCTAGTTTTTAAATGGAAAAAATGAACAAGAAAAGTCATAAACTCCTGCTGGCACTGGCAGTGTGCCTTAAGGAAATTGGAAATATGAGTTAAGAAACTCAACTCGAGTTGCATGCACCTGTTTTAATGCACTCCCCCCCCTGCTTGGGCACCCTAAGGCGGCTGCCTAGTGCCTGTATGCAAGCACCGGTGTTGTGTACATATGTATTTATGTGTTTATATGTGTATATATGTCTGTAAATACATAAATACACATATAAATATATAAATACATTTGTACACACATATTGTAATGTATTTTTGAAGTATTTTGTGTCACTTATTTGTTTTGCAAAATAGTTAACCAGAGTCCTGAGGATGTGGTAATCATTCTAGCTAAAATCGTGATTGTGCTCAAGCGATCGCATTTACTTTCAACTTGTAATCTGATCAGTAAACCCGACGAACACAAACACCTGCGATATACCCCTCATCGCTCATGTGTAACTGTTAGCGCTCCACTCGTATTTTGGCCCACAGTGTTTTCGCTTGGCTTTTCTAACAGAATGCACTAATGAAGTAGAACATTTTATTTCTGATCTAGCGTATGCCATTAAGTACAGTCATTTTGTGTTCTTAGTCGCTCTATAATGTAATTTGCTAACACCTTATTTGTAGTGTTACTAAGATAGTATATTTATGTCTTAGTGTGTGTTTCAGTTAAGTCATGTCAGTATGTTATGTTAGTTCTATGTATGTATTCTATACCATGTTTGAGAAGCTACTTATTGTATAGTGTTTTACCAGTTCAAAACAATGGACAGGGTAGAAAAGCCTGATGTAAACCATATTGAATGGAGGAAAGGCTTTGGCCATCATATACTAACTGATGGGAATATAATATTCCCTACCTGCAGTTATTATAACATAAGCATTACCTCATGCAGCGCCACCCGTCAGTCACTCCAAACAAACTTGTTTGAAGTTATTTTTTTCCATCACGTCAGAGGTGGTGCGAACCTGCAATGCAAGAGCTTCAAAGCAGCCAGTGCATTTAGTAGATGGAGCCCTTTCACTATCAATTATTACAGTGATTTGCATACATTTTTACTCCTTAAATGTTTCCGCATTTAAATGAAATGTATCATGCCTTGTACCACTTGGTTTATACAACATACCTTTTGAAGGTGCAAAATATTTTATTGTGAAGAAAATGCAAATGACATATACCAAAATAGGCCTACATCGATACCTCTGGCTGATATATATATATAATTTTGGGGGCCAATTTGGAGAACTTGGCCAGTTCTATTACACCAAATGATAGTTACCCCATTGCATCATTTTAGACATAGCTGCAGGTTAAGACCTTAAAATTATCGAAAATAATTAAAACAAATTAAATCTTTTTATGTTTTTTGTTTTTTTTTATAATTTTTGGTTATTTTACAATAATGTATTAATTATTTGAATAAATAGCTAGTGGAAATGTTCATCCATTGAAAGCTCTTTTAACGCCAACATTTTTTTAAATAAAATAGGTAGCAAGAATTGCTAAAAATTCTCTGGTACTTTTGCCAAAGGTTTCTCTGAAATTCCCAGTAATGAAGGGGTTAAAAATTATAGAAAACCCACATTGATTAAAAATAGTATTGTATGCATGTCTTAATCTGCATCATTTTAGACATAGCTGCAGATTAAGACCTTAAAATTATTGAAAATAATTAAAACAAATTAAATCTCTTTATGTTTGTTTTTTTTATAATTTTTGGTTATTTTTCAATAATGTATTACTTATTTGAATAAATAGCTAGTGGAAATGTTCATCCATTGAAAACTCTTTTAACACCAAATTTTTTTAAATAAAATAGCAGGAATTGCTAAAAATTCTCTGGTACTTTTGCCAAAGGTTTCTCTGACATTCCCAGTAGTGAAGGGGTTAAAAAAGTATAGAAAAACCACATTGATTAAAAAAAGTATTGTATGCATGTTTTCTGGTTCACAAGATATATTTTAAAGAACTGCTGGTATCAGAATTGTGTGGTTTTAACTGTTCATACATAGCATGGCATGCAAATTTCAGAACCTACTTTATGCATCCTTTTTTTAAGCACCCGTGATAATATTATAAGATTGTATAAGAGTAAAGGATTAGTATTTTGAGCATCATGGGACAAAATAAATATTTTAGCAAGATATGTAGTAATAAGCAAAAATATACATAGAATAATAAATATCTATTTTTCTCTCCTACCTGGAGGCTGCAATCTCTGATTTTTGTCTTGCAATTGTTGCTGCTCTCAGAGCTCCTTCAATACTTCGGTCTACCTTCTGCCTAATCTTTGCACTCTTTAATGGTATTACTCTTTTCTTCATCCCTTTTATGAAAACATTGTTCCTATACTTTCCTTCTTCCTTTCTTCCATCTGGAAAAACGGTACAACCGTATCCATGTCTTAGATTGTCTAGCCACTCGCCTTCATATTTCAGCCCACTGGACCTCTCACTTACTCCAAAGCCTGACCGTTTGTCATTCTTCCATTCACCTTGGTAGACCTCAGTGGTGGTAGCATCAATGTCGGACTCAATTGGTTGAAACTCTTCTGATTCCATTCCATCCCCAAAGCTTACAGTAGAGTTGGCATCACTTGCTGCAGAACTAATTCCACTTTCACTCTTCAAGAAGCTCAGCTTACTTCTTTGAGATGAAAGAGAAGTCTTTGAATCTGATTTTCTCAGTTTACCCAAGAGTGATCCTCTTCTGAAAAGGCCCCGTTTTTTATCCTTTAGGGATTCTGTGTCAGAATAAAGGGAGAGGGCAAATCCTCCTCGGGTGATTGTGGGTGCCACAATATTATCTGGAGAAGCAGAAATAGCATCATGTTGTACCAGTGTCCCATTGCTATGCTCACTACGTAGAGATGTTAAGGAGGTACGCAGAGGAGAACGAACCACAGCAGCCATTCCGTATGGAACACTCTGACGAACACCATATCCATGTCGCATTCCATTTGTAAATTGTCCCTGGTATGTCCCTAAAGGGAAGATAATTCAAAGTAAGAAACTTTGTCAATGAAATATTAATAACATTTGTATAATGTGCATTGGTATTAATATTTTCAGAGAAATGGAGCCCATAAATTTAAGTAAACATTGCAAATCGAAAAATATATATACATAGATTTTTCTCTTATGCCCATTTTTGTTGTGTACAGCGTATGCTATCCATCACCTCCATATCTTACTTGGTCTTGTTCTACTTTTTAATGAATACCCTCTCCACTCAAAACTGCCTATTATATTTAATACCATTTTTTAACGCAGCATTGTTAAATAATTTTTATTTGTGTTATCAAATAAGCCCTTAGCACTTTAAACCAGGAACCTAAAACAATTACAGCCCTTTGCCTAAAATGTGACACAAAAGGGTGGATCTACAAAAATCCCCATATATGTTAGCAGTTATTTTCTGTTAAAAATCATTAGATAAATTTTTTTAAGGATTGTGAACAACCCCAAAATTAGAAAGGTGAAAAGATTTTAATTTCACATCTTAAGTTTCATACGGCTAGATTTAGAGTTCTGCGGCCAAAGGGGTGCGTTAGCTACGCATGCTTTTTTTCCCCCGCACCTTTTAAATACCGCTGGTATTTAGAGTTCACAGAATGGCTGCGTTAGGCTCCAAAAAGGGAGCGTAGAGCATATTTACCGCCACTGCAAATCTAAATACCAGCTTTGCTTACGGACGCGGCCAGCTTCAAAAACGTGCTCGTGCACGATTCCCCCATAGGAAACAATGGGGCTGTTTGAGCTGAAAAAAAACCTTACACCTGCAAAAAAGCAGCATTCAGCTCCTAACGCAGCCCCATTGTTTTCTATGGGGAAACACTTCCTACGTCTGCACCTAACACTCTAACATGTACCCCGAGTCTAAACACCCCTAACCTTACACTTATTAACCCCTAATCTGCCGCCGCCGCTATCGCTGACACCTGCATATTTTTTTTAACCCCTAATCTGCCGCTCCGTATACTGCCGCTACCTACATTATACCTATGTACCCCTAATCTGCTGCCCCTAACACCGCCGACTCCTATATTATATTTATTAACCCCTAATCTGCCCTCCACAACGTCGCCGCCAGCTACCTACAATAATTAACCCCTAATCTGCCGATCGGATCTCGCCGCTAGTCTAATAAATGGATTAACCCCTAAAGCTAAGTCTAACCCTAACACTAACACCCCCCTAAGTTAAATATAATTTAAATCTAACAAAATAAATTAACTCTTATTATATAAATTATTCCTATTTAAAGCTAAATACTTACCTGTAAAATAAACCCTAATATAGCTACAATATAAATTATAATTATATTGTAGCTATTTTAGGATTAATATTTATTTTACAGGCAACTTTGTAATTATTTTAAACAGGTACAATAGCTATTAAATAGTTAATAACTATTTAATAGCTAAAATAGTTAAAAAAATTACAAAATTACCTGTAAAATAAATCCTAACCTAAGTTACAATTAAACCTAACACTAAACTATCAATAAATTAATTAAATAAACTACCTACAATTACCTACAATTAAACCTAACAGTACACTATCAATAAATTAATTAAATAAAATACCTACAAATAACTACAATGAAATAAACTAACTAAAGTATAAAAAATAAAAAAGAACTAAGTTACAAAAAATAAAAAAATATTTACAAACATTAGAAAAATATTACAACAATTTTAAACTAATTACACCTACTCTAAGCCCCCTAATAAAATAACAAAGACCCCCAAAATAAAAAAATGCCCTACCCTATTCTAAATTTAAAAAGTTCAAAGCTCTTTTACCTTACCAGCCCTGAAAAGGGCCCTTTGCGGGGCATGCCAAAAGAATTCAGCTCTTTTGCCTGTAAAAAAAAAAACATACAATACCCCCCCCCCCAATATTACAACCCACCACCCACATACCCCTAATCTAACCCAAACCCCCCTTAAATAAACCTAACACTAAGCCCCTGAAGATTTCCCTACCTTGTCTTCACCTCACCGGGTTCAGCGATCGGTCCAGAAGAGGGTCCGAAGTCTAGATCCAAGCGGCGGCTGAAGAACTCCATCATCGGGCTGAAGTCGGAAGTCCATCATCGGGATGAAGTCTTCTATCAAGCCGCATCTTCAATCTTCTTTCTTCCGGAGCGGAGCGGAGCCATCTTCTTCCCAGCCGACGCGGATCCAACCTCTTCAAGCGACGCCTACTCGCCGAATGACGGTTCCTTTAAATGACGCCATCCAAGATGGCGTCCCTCGAATTCCGATTGGCTGATAGGATTCTATCAGTCAATCGGAATTAAGGTAGGAATATTCTGATTGGCTGATGGAATCAGCCAATCAGATTCAAGTTCAATCCGATTGGCCGATCCAATCAGCCAATCAGATTGAGCTTGCATTCTATTGGCTGATCTGAACAGCCAATAGAATGCGAGCTCAATCTGATTGGCTGATTGGATCAGCCAATCGGATTGAACTTGAATCTGATTGGCTGATTCCATCAGCCAATCAGAATATTCCTACCTTAATTCCGATTGGCTGATAGAATCCTATCAGCCAATTGGAATTCGAGGGACGCCATCTTGGATGACGTCATTTAAAGGAACCGTTATTCGGCGAGTAGGCGTCGCTTGAAGAGGTTGATTCCGCGTCGGCTGGGAAGAAGATGGCTCCGCTCCGCTCCGGAAGAAAGAAGATTGAAGATGCGGCTTGATAGAAGACTTCATCCCGATGATGGACTTCCGACTTCAGCCCGATGATGGAGTTCTTCAGCCGCCGCTTGGATCAAGACTTCAGACCCTCTTCTGGACCGATCGCTGAACCCGGTGAGGTGAAGACAAGGTAGGGAGATCTTCAGGGGCTTAGTGTTAGGTTTATTTAAGGGGGGTTTGGGTTAGATTAGGGTATGTGGGTGGTGGGTTGTAATGTTGGGGGGGGTATTGAATGTTTTTTTTTACAGGCAAAAGAGCTGAATTCTTTGGGGCATGCCCCGCAAAGGGCCCTTTTCAGGGCTGGTAAGGTAAAAGAGCTTTGAACGTTTTTAATTTAGAATAGGGTAGGGCATTTTTTTATTTTGGGGGTCTTTGTTATTTTATTAGGGGGCTTAGAGTAGGTGTAATTAGTTTAAAATTGTTGTAATATTTTTCTAAAGTTTGTAAATATTTTTTTATTTTTTGTAACTTAAATCTTTTTTATTTTTTGTACTTTAGTTAGTGTATTTCATTGTAGTTATTTGTAGGTATTGTATTTAATTAATTTATTTATAGTGTAGTGTTAGGTTTAATTGTAGATAATTGTAGGTATTTTATTTAATTAATTTATTGATAGTGTAGTGTTAGGTTTAATTGTAACTTAGGTTAGGATTTATTTTACAAGCAATTTTGTAATTATTTTAACTAGGTAACTATTAAATAGTTATTAACTATTTAATAGCTATTGTACCTGGTTAAAATAAATACAAAGTTGCCTGTAAAATAAATATTAATCCTAAAATAGCTACAATATAATTATAATTTATATTGTAGCTATATTAGGGTTTATTTTACAGGTAAGTATTTAGTTTTAAATAGGATTAATTTATTTAATAAGAGTTCATTTATTTCGTTAGATAAAAATTATATTTAACTTAGGGGGGTGTTAGTGTTAGGGTTAGACTTAGCTTTAGGGGTTAAAAAATGTATTAGAATAGCGGTGAGCTCCAGTCGGCAGATTAGGGGTTAATGTTGAAGTTAGGTGTCGGCGATGTTAGGGAGGGCAGATTAGGGGTTAATACTATTTATTATAGGGTTATTGAGGTGGGAGTGAGGCGGATTAGGGGTTAATACATTTATTATAGTAGCAGTGCAGTTCGGTCGGCAGATTAGGGGTTAATAAGTGTAGGTAAGGTAGTGGAGACGTTGGGGGGGCAGATTAGGGGTTAATAAATATTATGTAGGTGTCGGCAATGTTAGGGGCAGCAGATTAGGGGTACATAGGGATAATGTAGCTGGAGGAGGTGTACGGAGCGGCAGATTAGGGGTTAAAAAAATTTAATAGAGTGGCGGCGGTGTGGGGGGGGCCTCGGTTTAGCGGTACATTGGTAGTTTATGGGTGTTAGTGTACTTTAGAGCACAGTAGTTAAGAGCATTATAAACTGGCGTTAGCCCAGAAAGCTCTTAACTCCTGACTTTTTTCTGCGGCTGGAGTTTTGTCGTTAGATTTCTAACGCTCACTTCAGCCATGACTCTAAATACCGGCGTTAGGAAGATCCCATTGAAAAGGTAGGATACGCAAATGGCGTAGGGGGATCTGCGGTATGGAAAAGTCACGGCTGCAAAGTGAGCGTTAGACCCTTTCCTGACTGACTCCAAATACCAGAGGGCGGTAAAAATCAGCGTTAGGAGCCTCTAACGCTGGTTTTGACGGCTACCGCCCAACTCTAAATCTAGCCGTAAATCTTAAAACATGTTTAGTGGCACATTTTGTATAATAATGTCTAGATGTACTTATCATTTAGTTTATAGTTTTTCATTTAACTACCATTATATTACAGTTATGTAGACCTTATGGTTGCCCAGTCATATATAGTTCTTAATGTTGGCCCCATTTTATTTTTTTCTTATATTTTGACTCCAAACTAGTGTTGGGATGTCTGTGACGTGTCCCTCATTACTGCAAAATGTTTGATGATGTCATTAGGTATGGTCATGTCAAGTTATCTAAATGTCCAGTTATCCACATAAATTCAAGTGAAAAAATTATACTGACCTTTGCAAATATTGGCCTAGATTATGAGTGGTGTGCAAAATTGCGCTTTTCGTGAGCGCGATATTTGCGCTCCACTCAGTAATATCGGCACACGCGAATGTGCGCTGGTATTACAAGTTAAGCACAATGCGAATGCAACCTCACGTTCGCATTGTGTGGAAGCTTTGCATTCACAAAAACGTTCTTCCGTAGGCTCCAGTGGGAGCCTCCTTCTCATGCCGTGAGACATGGCAGAGAACCTAGCACAACGCAGGGCATAAGTTGCGCAGCGTGGGACAGAAAATGTATAATATATATGTATATGAATATATACATATATATTTATGTGTTTATATGTGTCTATACACTTATTAACACATACATATATAAGCATATACATATATATTAACAGCATAAACACAATCCCCATAGACTGCAATATAAAGGCACTTTCAGTGCCGTTTTATCTAACACCCCACATCTCCTCACTTTAGCCCCTTATAACTGCTTCGTGCAGTTTTTATTAAAAAATAAAGATACTACTATTTTTTTATTTCACTTGTGGGGCAATTGGGGGACTGACCTCTTGTCAATTTTACTTAGCAACAAATGCTACCTCGATCTTATGGTAGCATTAACCAGTCACTTGTAATGGCGGGTTATTTAATGTGCGCTAGTAAAAGAGGAAAATTTGCTCCTTTACGGGCACGCCTTAAATTAGCGCTTCACTTGTAATCTAGCCCATTATAAGGAGCAGAAGTTATTCATAATAACTAAGGTTAATAATAGTAAAAGAAAAATTAAATAAAAATAACAATTTATTGCAATTTTTACATTTAAAAAAAAAAAAAGTAAATTAATTTAATACACATTGCAAATAATTTCTTGTCAGATTATTTTAAGCAATTACAGGGGATGTGTGCAATTTATTTAAAAAAAAACCCTTTCGAGATTGACATATTAATGTTTGACACCTATTTTTTAATGACCTTAGGCTTGATATAGTTCAGGCTATTAAGTTCCAAATGCAGCGAGTTGGTAGATACCATGCTAGTCTGTGCTTTGTAGATAGATAGATAGATAGATAGATAGATAGATAGATAGATAGATAGATAGATAGATAGGCAGACAGGCAGACAGGAAGACAGACAGACAGGCAGACAGACAGATAGTTAGATAGATAATTGTTGTGCTGTAGCAGTAGCACTAGCTACTATTTTAACTTTACACAACTTTAAAAAGCTGCTATCCAGCTGCTCCTCTGATGCCATGACGATTATCACCTTAGGAAATAAGGGGTTAACCAATTTCCATAAATAAATAATGTTAACAAAAAGTTGTTGAACCAAATGGCCTCATGAACAATCTTAGATGAAACTAAATAATTTTTTTTGCTTTTTTTTCTTGCACATATCAACTTAAATGTGTACTTGATTCTCTGGGAATTAACGTTTGTCTGAAATTACACAAAATTATAGTTTTAATGTAATTCTTATTGTCTCAAGTAAAAATAAAGGGATGTCCATTTAATTTAAAGGGATGTCCATTTAATTAGAGCATTTTTATTTTTAAATAAAGTCCTTCTTTTAGCCACTGTGTTTAACCACGCCAAGTTGAATGCTGTGCTACCTCTATATATGGTGATAATATTAAGGTTTAAATGTACTATCTGTGCAGGTGGACAGGTTTGCAAGTAGTGAACCTGTCTGCCTGCAATCGTCACTTGCGATGTTTCATTGTACAGCAAAATGTAACAATACACATTGCACAAAAGGCTTCTTGTGCAATGCCCCCCTCCTGCCCCAGCGCAACCAATTGCGCTAGAGCAGGGACTGTCAATCACCCAAACAAGTCAGCGTTGGGGTGATTGATCTCACAACTTCTGAGGTGGCAGAGATGAAAGAGAAGCAGTTTTCACTTCTTAATACAATTACCACTAAAGATATTTATCTATTTTTTATATTATAACTTAGGTTGGGATGGGACATATATGGATATACTATATATATATATATATATATATATATATATATATATATATATATATATATATATATATAAAACATAATTTATGTAAGAACTTACCTGATGATAAATTCATTTCTTTCATATTAGCAAGAGTCCATGAGCTAGTGACGTATGGGATATACATTCCTACCAGGAGGGGCAAAGTTTCCCAAACCTCAAAATGCCTATAAATACACCCCTCACCACACCCACAATTCAGTTTAACGAATAGCCAAGAAGTGGGGTGATAAAAAAGTGCGAAAGCATATAAAATAAGGAATTGGAATAATTGTGCTTTATACAAAAATCATAACCACCCCAAAAAAAGGGCGGGCCTCATGGACTCTTGCTAATATGAAAGAAATGAATTTATCAGGTAAGTTCTTACATAAATTATGTTTTCTTTCATGTAATTAGCAAGAGTCCATGAGCTAGTGACGTATGGATTAATGATTACCCAAGATGTGGATCTTTCCACGCAAGAGTCACTAGAGAGGGAGGGATAAAATAAAGACAGCCAATTCCTGCTGAAAATAATCCACACCCAAAATAAAGTTTAAAGAAAAACATAAGCAGAAGATTCAAACTGAAACCGCTGCCTGAAGTACTTTTCTACCAAAAACTGCTTCAGAAGAAGAAAATACATCAAAATGGTAGAATTTAGTAAAAGTATGCAAAGAGGACCAAGTTGCTGCTTTGCAAATCTGATCAATCGAAGCTTCATTCCTAAATGCCCAGGAAGTAGAAACTGACCTAGTAGAATGAGCTGTAATCCTTTGAGGCGGAGTTTTACCCGACTCAACATAGGCAAGATGAATTAAAGATTTCAACCAAGATGCCAAAGAAATGGCAGAAGCTTTCTGGCCTTTTCTAGAACCGGAAAAGATAACAAATAAACTAGAAGTCTTTCGGAAAGACTTAGTAGCTTCAACATAATATTTCAAAGCTCTAACAACATCCAAAGAATGCAATGATTTCTCCTTAGAATTCTTAGGATTAGGACATAATGAAGGAACCACAATTTCTCTACTAATGTTGTTAGAATTCACAACTTTAGGTAAAAATTCAAAAGAAGTTCGCAACACTGCCTTATCCTGATGAAAAATCAGAAAAGGAGACTCACAAGACAGAGCAGATAATTCAGAAACTCTTCTGGCAGAAGAGATTGCCAAAAAGAACAAAACTTTCCAAGAAAGTAATTTAATGTCCAATGAATGCATAGGTTCAAACGGAGGAGCTTGAAGAGCCCCCAGAACCAAATTCAAACTCCAAGGAGGAGAAATTGACTTAATGACAGGTTTTATACGAACCAAAGCTTGTACAAAACAATGAATATCAGGAAGATTAGCAATCTTTCTGTGAAAAAGAACAGAAAGAGCAGAGATTTGTCCTTTCAAAGAACTTGCGGATAAACCTTATCTAAACCATCCTGAAGAAACTGTAAAATTCTCGGAATTCTAAAAGAATGCCAAGAAAAATTATGAAAAAGACACCAAGAAATATAAGTCTTCCAGACTCTTTAATATATCTCTCTGGATACAGATTTACGAGCCTGTAACATAGTATTAATCACAGAGTCAGAGAAACCTCTTTGACCAAGAATCAAGCGTTCAATCTCCATACCTTTAAATTTAAGGATTTGAGATCCTGATGGAAAAAAGGACCTTGCGACAGAAGGTCTGGTCGTAGCGGAAGAGTCCACGGATGGCAAGAGGCCATCCGGACAAGATCCGCATACCAAAACCTGTGAGGCCATGCCGGAGCTACCAGCAGAACAAACGAGCATTCCTTCAGAATCTTGGAGATTACTCTTGGAAGAAGAACTAGAGGCGGAAAGATATAAGCAGGATGATACTTCCAAGGAAGTGATAATGCATCCACTGCTTCCGCCTGAGGATCCCGGGATCTGGACAGATACCTGGGAAGTTTCTTGTTTAGATGAGACGCCATCAGATCTATTTCTGGAAGCTCCCACATTTGAACAATCTGAAGAAATACCTCTGGGTGAAGAGACCATTCGCCCGGATGCAACGTTTGGCGACTGAGATAATCCGCTTCCCAATTGTCTATACCTGGGATATGAACCGCAGATATTAGACAGGAGCTGGATTCCGCCCAAACCAGAATTCGAGATACTTCTTTCATAGCCAGAGGACTGTGAGTTCCTCCTTGATGATTGATGTATGCCACAGTAGTGACATTGTCTGTCTGAAAACAAATGAACGATTCTCTCTTCAGAAGAGGCCAAGACTGAAGAGCTCTGAAAATTGCACGGAGTTCCAAAATATTGATCGGTAATCTCACCTCCTGAGATTCCCAAACTCCTTGTGCCATCAGAGATCCCCACACAGCTCCCCAACCTGTGAGACTTGCATCTGTTGAAATTACAGTCCAGGTCGGAAGCACAAAAGAAGCCCCCTGAATTAAACGATGGTGATCTGTCCACCACGTTAGAGAGTGTCGTACAATCGGTTTTAAAGATATTAATTGAGATATCTTTGTGTAATCCTTGCACCATTGATTCAGCATACAGAGCTGAAGAGGTCGCATGTGAAAACGAGCAAAGGGGATCGCGTCCGATGCAGCAGTCATAAGACCTAGAATTTCCATGCATAAGGCTACCGAAGGGAATGATTGTGACTGAAGGTTTCGACAAGCTGAAATCAATTTTAGACGTCTCTTGTCTGTTAAAGACAGAGTCATGGACACTGAATCTATCTGGAAACCCAGAAAGGTTACCCTTGTCTGAGGAATCAATGAACTTTTTGGTGAATTGATCCTCCAACCATGATCTTGAAGAAACAACACAAGTCGATTCGTATGAGATTCTGCTAAATGTAAAGACTGAGCAAGTACCAAGATATCGTCCAAATAAGGAAATACCACAATACCCTGTTCTCTGATTACAGACAGAAGGGCACCGAGAACCTTTGTAAAAATTCTTGGAGCTGTAGCTAGGCCAAACGGCAGAGCCACAAACTGGTAATGCTTGTCCAGAAAAGAGAATCTCAGGAACTGATAATGATCTGGATGAATCGGAATATGCAGATATGCATCCTGTAAATCTATTGTGGACATATAATGCCCTTGCTGAACAAAAGGCAAGATAGTCCTTACAGTACCATTTTGAACGTTGGTATCCTTACATAACGATTCAATATTTTTAGATCCAGAACTGGTCTGAAGGAATTCTCCTTCTTTGGTACAATGAAGAGATTTGAATAAAACCCCATCCCCTGTTCCAGAACTGGAACTGGCATAATTACTCCAGCCAACTCTAGATCTGAAACACAATTCAGAAATGCTTGAGCTTTCACTGGATTTACTGGGACACGGGAAAGAAAAAATCTCTTTGCAGGAGGTCTCATCTTGAAACCAATTCTGTACCCTTCTGAAACAATGTTATGAATCCAAAGATTGTGAACAGAATTGCTCCAAATTTCTTTGAAGAAACGTAACCTGCCCCCTACCAGCTGAGCTGGAATGAGGGCCGCACCTTCATGTGGACTTAGAAGCAGGCTTTGCCTTTCTAGAAGGCTTGGATTTATTCCAGACTGGAGATGGTTTCCAAACTGAAACTGCTCCTGAGGATGAAGGATCAGGCTTTTGTTCTTTGTTGAAACGAAAGGAACGAAAACGATTATTAGCCCTGTTTTTACCCTTAGATTTTTTATCCTGTGGTAAAAAAGTTCCTTTCCCACCAGTAACAGTTGAGATAATAGAATCCAACTGAGAACCAAATAATTTGTTACCCTGGAAAGAAATGGAAAGTAGAGTTGATTTAGAAGCCATATCAGCATTCCAAGTTTTAAGCCATAAAGCTCTTCTAGCTAAAATAACTAGAGACATAAACCTGACATCAACTCTGATAATATCAAAAATGGCATCACAGATAAAATTATTAGCATGCTGAAGAAGAATAATAATATTATGAGAATCATGATCTGTTACTTGTTGCGCTAAAGTCTCCAACCAAAAAGTTGAAGCTGCAGCAACATCAGCCAATGATATAGCAGGTCTAAGAAGATTACCTGAACACAGATAAGCTTTTCTTAGAAAGGATTCAATTTTCCTATCTAAAGGATCTTTAAACGAAGTACCATCTGACGTAGGAATAGTAGTACGTTTAGCAAGGGTAGAAATAGCCCCATCGACTTTAGGGATTTTGTCCCAAAATTCTAATCTGTCAGACGGCACAGGATATAATTGCTTAAAACGTTTAGAAGGAGTAAATGAATTACCCAATTTATCCCATTCTCTGGAAATTACTTCAGAAATAGCATTAGGAACAGGAAAAACTTCTGGAATAACCACAGGAGATTTAAATACCTTATCTAAACGTTTAGAATTAGTATCAAGAGGACCAGAATCCTCTATTTCTAAAGCAATTAGTACTTCTTTAAGTAAAGAACGAATAAATTCCATTTTAAATAAATATGAAGATTTATCAGCATCAATCTCTGAGACAGAATCCTCTGAACCAGAAGAGTCATCAGAATCAGAATGATGATGTTCATTTAAAAATTCATCTGTAGAGAGAGAAGTTTTAAAAGATTTTTTATGTTTACTAGAAGGAGAAATAACAGACATAGCCTTCTTGATGGATTCAGAAACAAAATCTCTTATGTTATCAGGAACATTCTGCACCTTAGATGTTGAAGGAACTGCAACAGGCAATGGTACATTACTAAAGGAAATATTATCTGCTTTAACAAGTTTGTCATGACAATTAATACAAACAACAGCCGGAGGAATAGCTACCAAAAGTTTACAGCAGATACACTTAGCTTTGGTAGTTCCAGCACTAGACAGCGATTTTCCTGAAGTATCTTCTGACTCAGATGCAACGTGAGACATCTTGCAATATGTAAGAGAAAAAACAACATATAAAGCAAAATTGATCAAATTCCTTAAATGACAGTTTCAGGAATGGGAAAAAATTCTGGTTGCTTCTAGTAACCAGAAGCAAAGAAAAAATGAGACTGAAATAATGTGGAGACAAAAGCGACGCCCACATTATTTGGCGCCTAAATGCTTTTTGGCGCCAAAAATGACGCCACATCCGGAACGCCGACATTTTTGGCGCAAAAGGACGTCAAAAAATGACGCAACTTCCGGCGACACGTATGACGCCGGAAACAAAAAAGATTTTTTGCGCCAAAAAAGTCCGCGCCAAGAATGACGCAATAAAATGAAGCATTTTCAGCCCCCGCGAGCCTAACAGCCCACAGGGAAAAAAGAGTCAAATTTTAAGGTAAGAAAAAAAAAATTGATTCAAATGCATTATCCCAAATATGAAACTGACTGTCTGAAAATAAGGAATGTTGAACATCCTGAGTCAAGGCAAATAAATGTTTGAATACATATATTTAGAACTTTATAAATAAAGTGCCCAACCATAGCTTAGAGTGTCACAGAAAATAAGATTTACTTACCCCAGGACACTCATCTACATGTTTGTAGAAAGCCAAACCAGTACTGAAACGAAAATCAGCAGAGGTAATGGTATATAAATAAGAGTATATTGTCGATCTGAAAAGGGAGGTAAGAGATGAATCTCTACGACCGATAACAGAGAACAGAGAACCTATGAAATAGACCCCATAGAAGGAGATCACTGCATTCAAATAGGCAATACTCTCCTCACATCCCTCTGACATTCACTGCACGCTGAGAGGAAAACCGGGCTCCAACTTGCTGCGGAGCGCATATCAACGTAGAATCTAGCACAAACTTACTTCACCAAAGTTTGTAAAACTGAATTGTGGGTGTGGTGAGGGGTGTATTTATAGGCATTTTGAGGTTTGGGAAACTTTGCCCCTCCTGGTAGGAATGTATATCCCATACGTCACTAGCTCATGGACTCTTGCTAATTACATGAAAGAAATATATATATATATATATATATATATATATATATATATATATATATATACGTCCAATTGGTGGCCGATGGTAGCTAAATAACCCATTCATCCATGTAACTGCATATATATATTAGACCCAGAGAGTGTATCCTATTAAAGCACAACATTAAGTATATTTTACTTAGTCTGCACAGTCAGCATTTGCAATCTTTGCAACTGAAATAGGTAATCAGAAGAGGTGTGTGCAGTTCTCAAGTTCAAAGGAAATGTGTGCAACCATAGAACAGGAGAATAATGAATGAAAGAGCAGAGTTGCTATAACAATAAGGTAAGTGTTGGATTGAGTATGGCTATTAAAAACAATTGCAGCAAGCAAAATGTTAATTTAATTAAAAAATGTTTAGATTTGGCTGATATGTTATCCTATAGCAAACCGCAGAAATGTGTTTTAATTACAAGTTGTTTACAGTCTCTTTAAAGTAGCTGCTTTATATGTTATTGATTTTGTCTTGCTGCAATGGGATTTTGTAAACAAAGCAATAGCAGATGTTTTAATAAGCATGGAAAATGTCTACTTGCAGGAAAACATAATTTATGCTTACCTGATAAATTTATTTCTCTTGTAGTGTATCCAGTCCACGGATCATCCATTACTTATGGAATATATTCTCCTTCCCAACAGGAAGTTGCAAGAGTCCACCCACAGCAAAGCTGCTATATAGCTCCTCCCCTAACTGCCATATTCAGTCATTCGACCGAAAACATGTAGAGAAAGGAAAAACCCATAGGGTGCAGTGGTGACTGTAGTTCAAATGAAAAAATTACCTGCCTTAAAGTGACAGGGCGGGCCGTGGACTGGATACACTACAAGAGAAATAAATTTATCAGGTAAGCATAAATTATGTTTTCTCTTGTTAAGTGTATCCAGTCCACGGATCATCCATTACTTATGGAATACCAATACCAAAGCTAAAGTACACGGATGATGGGAGGGACAAGGCAGGTACTTAAACGGAAGTTACCACTGCCTGTAAGAAACCCTTTCTCCCAAAAATAGCCTCCGAAGAAGCAAGGTATCAAATTTGTTAAATTTGAAAAAGTATGAAGCGCAGACCAAGACTCCGTCTTGTAAATCTGTTCCACAGAAGCCACATTTAAAAAAGGCCCAAGTGAAAACCACAGCTCTAGTAGAATGAGCTGTAATCCCTTCAGGAGGCTGCTGTCCAGCAGTCTCATAAGCTAAATGAATTATGCCTTTTTAACCAAAAAGACAGAGAGGCTGCCGAAGTCTTTTGACCTCTCCTCTGTCCAGAATAGACAACAAACAAGGTGAACGTTTGATGAAAACTGTAGTAGCTTGTAAGTAAAACTTTAAAGCACAAACCACGTCCAATATTGTGTAATAGACGTTCCTTCTTTGAGGAAGGATTAGGATACAAGCATGGAACAACTATCTCTTGAGTGATGTTCTTGTTAGATACCACCTTAGGAAAAAACCCAGGTTGGTACGCAGGACTACCTTATCTGTACGAAGGACCAGATAAGGAGAATCACATTGTAACACAGATAACTTGGAGACTCTACGAGTCGAGGAAATAGCTACCCAAAAGGAACTTTCCAAGATAAAGATTGATATCTATGGAACAAAAAAGGTTCAAACGGAACTTCTTGAAGAACCTTAAGAACCAGGTTTAAGCTCCATGGTGGAGCAACAGTTTTAAACACAGGCTTGGATCTAACCAAAGCCTGACCAAATGCCTGAACTTTTAGAATACCTGCCAGACGCTTGTGCAAAAAAATAGACAGAGTAAAAATCTGTCCCTTTTAAGGAATTAGCTGACAACCCTTTTCTCCAAAACATCTTGGAGAAAAGATAATATCCTGGGAATCCAGACTTTACTCCATGAATAACCCTTGGATTCATAACAATCAGATATTTACACCATATCTATGTTCAATTTTCCTAGAGACAGGCTTTCATGTCTGTATTAAGGTATCAATGGCTGACTCGGAGAAGCCATGCTTTGATAACATCAAGCGTTCAGTCTCCAGGTAGTCCATCTCAGATTGATTCTATTTAGAAGGTTGAAAGGACCCTGAGGTAGAGGGACCTGTCTCAGAAGCAGAGACCGTGATGGAAAGGATGACATGTCCACCAGATCTGCATACCAGGTCCTGCGTGGCTATGCAGGCGCTGTCAAAAACACCAAAGCCCTCTCCTGCTTGGTCTTGACCTCCGGAGGAAATCCCACTCCCCCGGAAGAAAAGTCTGATGACTTAGAAAATCCACCTCCCAGTTCTCAACACCTGGGATATGGATAGCTGATAGACAAGAGTGAGTCTCTGTCCAGTGAATTATTGTAAGACTTCTAACATCGCTAGGGAACTTCTGTTCCCCATTGATGGCTGATGTAAGCCACAGTCGTGTATATTGTCCGACTGAGTATGATGTACCTCAGAGTTGCTAACTGAGGCCAAGTCTGAAGAGCATGGAATATCACTCCCAGTTCCAGAATATTTATTAGAAGGAGGGTCTCCTCCTAAGTCCACTATCCCTGAGCCTTCAGGGAGTTCCAGACTGCATCCCAACCTAAAAGGCTGGCATCTATTGTAACAATTGTCCTATCTAACCTGCGGAAGGTCATACCCTTGGACAGATGGACCTGATATAGTCACCAGAGAAGAGAATCTCTGGTCTCTTGGTCCAGGTTAAACAGGGGAACAAATCTGTGTAATCCCCGTTCCTCTGACTGAGCATGCATAGTTGCAGTGGTCTGAAATGTAGACATGCAAACGGTACTATGTCCCTTGCCGCTACCATTAAGCCAATTTCATTCATGTACTAAGCCACCGAAGGGCGCGGATGGGATGAAAAACACGGCAGAAATTTAGAAACTTTGACAACCTGGACTCCGTCAGGTAAATTTTCATTTCTACAGAATCTATCAGAGTCCCTAGGAGGGAAAACCTTGAGATTGGGGATAGAGAACTCTATCCTTGTTCACTTTCCACCCATGTGATCTCAGAAATGCCAGTACTACGTCCGTATGAGACTTGGCAATTTGGATGTTTGACGCCTGTATCAGGATGTCGTCTAAATAAGGGGCCACTTCTATGCCCCGCGGCCTAAGGACCGCCAAAGCGACCCCAGAACCTCCATAAAGATTCTTGGGGCTGTAGATATCCCAAAGGAAAGAGCTACAAACTGGTAATGCCTGTCTAGAAAGGCAAACCTGAAAAAACGAAGGTGATCTTTATGCATCCCAATGTGAGGATAAGCATCCTTCAAATCCATTGTAGTCCTCTATTGACTCTCCTGGATCATAGTTAAGATGGTACGAATAGTTTCCATCTGAAATGACGGAATTCTGAGGAATTTGTTTAAGATCTTTAGATCCAAAATAGGTCTGAAGGTTCCCTCACCTTGGGAACCACAAACAGATTTGAGTAAAAACTCTGTCCCTGTTCCTCTCTTGGAACTGGATGGATCTCGTACACAATGTAAGAATGCCTCCTTCTTTATCTGGTTTGCAGATAATTGTGAAAGGCGAAATCTCCCCTTTTTTTGGGGGGGAATCTTTGAAATCCAGAAGACATCTCTGGGATATAAATTCCAATGCCTAGGGATCCTGGGCATCTCTTGCCCACGCCTGGGCGAAGAATGAAAGTCTGCCCCCTATAGGATCCGTTACCGGATACGGGTCCGTTCCTTCATGATGCCTTAGAGGTAGCAGCAGGCTCCTTGGCCTGCTTATCTTTGTTCCAGGTCCGATTGTCTCCAGACCGTCTTGGACTGAGCAAAAATTAGACCTTTTTTGGCCCTTGATTTGGACCTATCCTGAGGAAGGGCTTTTCCTCCAGTGATATAAGCAATAATCTCCTTCAAACCAGGCCCGATAGGGTCTGCCCCTTGAAGGGAAGTTAAATAGTTTATTTATTAAAGTCATAGCGCTCTGCGCGCCAGTATAGTAAAAAACAGAATTCTTAGCCGTTAGTCTAGTCAAATGAACAAAGGCATCAGAAAACAAAGGAATTGGCTAGCATAAGCTTGTCAAATATATTCATCCAATGGAGTCGCTAACTGTAAAGCCTCATCAAGAGACTCAACCCAGAACGCTGCAGCAGCAGTGACAGAAGCAATGTATGCAAGGGGCTGCAGGATAAAAACCCTGTTGAATAAACATTTTTTATCCATTGGATCTAAAAAGCACAACTGTCCTCGCCAGAGGTAGTGGTACGCTTAGCTAGAGTAGAAACTCTTCTCTCCACCTTAGGAACTGTCTGCCAGAAGTCCCGTGTGGCGGTAACTATTAGAAAACATTCTTCTAAAAAATAGGAGGGGAAGAGAACGGCACACCTGGTCTATCCCATTCCTTATTAAAAAATTTTTAGTAAACCTCTTTAGGTATTGGAAAAACATCAGTACACACCGGCACTGCATATTATTTATCCAGTCTACACAATTTCTCTGGCCCTGCGATTGTACACATTCATTCAGAGCAGCCAAAGCCTCCCTGAGCGACAAGTGGAGGTTCTCAAGCATAAATTTTAAATGTAGAAATATTAGAATCAGGTTAAATCATCTTCCCTGAGTCAAAAAAATCACCCACAGACTAAGCATATTGTGAGGTAGTATCATACATGGTTCTTAAAGCGTCTGTATGCTCTGTATCTACCCCTAGAGCTATCTGCTTTCCTTTAATTTCAGGTAGTCTGACTAATACTGCTGCCAGAGTATTATTCACCACCTTTGCCATGTCTTGTAAAATAAACGCTATGGGCGCCCTTGATGTAAATGGCGCCATTTGAGCGTGAGTCCCTGAAGCGGGAGTCGAAGGGTCTGACACGTGGGGAGAGTTAGTCGGCATAACTTTCCCCTCGACAGAATCCCCTGGTAAAATAAACGCTATGGGTGCCCTTGATGTACTTGCCGCCATTTGAGCGTGAGTCCCTAAAGCGGGAGTCAAAAGGTCTGACACGTGGGGAGAGTTAGTCGGCATAACTACCCCCACGACAGAATCCACTGGTGATAATGTTTTTAAAAATAAAAAATGATCTTTATTGTTTAACATGAAATCAGTACATCTGGTACACATTCTAAGATGGGGTTCCACCATGGCTTTAAAAACATAATGAACACAGAGCTTCCTCTATGTCAGACATATTAAAACAGACTAATAATGAGACTAGTAAGCTTGGAAAACACTTTAAATCAAGTTAACAAGCAAATATATAAAACAAAAGAAAACAAATTTTGTCAAAATTTGAAAAACAGTGAAAAAAAGACAGTAAAACAAACGAATTTTTTACAGTACATGTAATAAGGTAACAGAGCATTGCACCCACTTGCCAATGGATGATTAACCCCTTAATGCAAAAAACAGATAAAAAAAACGACATAGACGTTTTTAAAAACAGACACAACAAAACTGCCACAGCAGAGCTGTGGATTACCTTCCCTATAAACGATTTTGGAAGTCTTTTTAGCCCTTTAGAAAAGTCCTGTAGTATTCATGGGACTGCTGAGGGAATCTGGATGATTCATTTTGTAATTTTTACTGCGCAAAAAAGCGCTAAATTAGGCCCCTCCCACTCATATTACAACAGTGGGAAGCTTCAGTTAACTGTTTCTATGAAAAATTTAAGCCAGCCATGTGGAAAAAACTTAGGCCCCAATAAGTTTTTTTTTTTTTTTTTTTTTTTTTTTTTTTTTTTTTGGATTCGCTTATCTTTTTTTTTATTTATATTATTTTTATTATAGTTTGGAGTAAAACTTTAACAAGAAAACAAAACAATAGAACCAGAGAGTGGTTCAGAATTCTTACAGGTAAATAGGGTTTTGTTACAGTAAATGTTGCACATATTATTAAATAGAGTCTTTTCTTCTTTGTCCCGTGGTTCAAAGTCTTTTCACAGTTTTGCAAATGTTATGGTAGGCTCGAGGTAGTTGAGTTGAGGAGAATGGTGTATGAGCCTCTCCATGATCCGTTAAGGGGGGACATTAGAAAATTATTTTCTCTTATTTCTAGTGCAGTTCTGTTATGAATTTCATGAATCCAAATTAACTTGTTCAATGTTACAATTGGAGAGAGAAATAGAAAAGGTGGAAAGGAAGAGGAGAGAGGAAAGAGGAAAAGAGGAAAAAGAGGAAAGAAGCATAGACCAAATTGTTAGGAGTGTGAGTATATATCTCTGAGATGGGTTTATGTGTCTAGATCACTAAATTTGAAGGATTCCCACAAGAACATCATGTCCTGGTGTAGTGTAATTTGACCTAGTTTGAGGTAATATAGTCTCTCTAGGAGTAGGTTTCTATTAACTAATTCTAACCATTCCGACATTGTGGGCACTACAGATGATTTCCATTTTCTTGGTATTAGCTGGTTAGCTGCATTTAGCATGATATGGAATAGATGTTGCCGTATTTTGCATGTAATTGAAGGTGGGTGCCTTAACATTATTATTTCTGGACCAGGTGTTATTTGAGTGTGCAGTGTTTTATTAATACTCGAAAAAATAATGGACCAATATGGTTTAATATGTTCACATTCCCACCAGATGTGGGAAAGGTGGCCTTCTTTGTGACAACCTCTCCAGCATGAACCTGGGGATTGTTTGTGTATGTACTTGATTCTGGCTGGCGTTAAATACCACCTCATCAATAATTTGATGTTGGTTTCTTTTGCATGGGCTGAGTGAGCGGAGTGTAACAGAGATGAGAACCTAAGCGACCAAGTTTTAGCAGGGGTATTTAGGCGTAACTCATTATCCCATCTTTTAGTGTATGAGGGGAGTTCGGGAAAGGTATGTGTTAAGATGAGTTTATACAATTTGGAGATGGCTCCTTTTATCTCCTCTGTAGTGATACACATTTGCTCGAATATTGTGGGAGGCCTAGTGAGGTCTTTTTTAAATTTATGTGTCATTATGAAGTGTCTTGTTTGGTGTACATGGAGCCAAGATGATAAGAAAGGGTGCTCTAATAGGTCAAGTTGGGTTTTATCTTTAATAAACTTAGTCTCGTGAGTGATAAGGTACATGGGTAGGAGTTTTTGTGGGTCTGTAAGGAGTTTGCAATCTGAGGTTTTCCCGGGGCTGAATTCTGGGTTATTTAAGAGCGTGGTGAGGGGTGAGAATCTGGAAGAGATTTTATTTGACGTATTACAGAGAATTTCCCAGTCTGACCAGGTCTCATTAGAGATTGAGGACGAAGAGATGGAATGTCTGTTAAGGTAAACAGGGTTCCAACATGCTGTGTTGAGGTCATGATTAGGAGCTAGATCGATTTCAATTTGCACCCAGCTTTTGTGGTTGGAGGTGTTAAATTTGCACCAGTCTTGTACTCTCTGTAGCGATATGGCACGTTTGTAGGATAGGAGATGTGGGACCCCAAGGCCTCCTTCTGATGGAGGTTTAAAAAGTGTGTCTCTATTAATTCGCGGGGGTCTACGGTTCCAAATGTATCCGTTTATGATCTTTTGCATAGTGTCTAGGTCTTTTTGTATGCCTGGGATGGGGACCGTTTGGAGAATGTATAATACTTTTGGGAGCAGGATCATTTTTGTTGCTTGCATTCTGCCTATCCACGATATATTTTTTGGGAGCCAATGTGATGTTAAGGTTAGGAGCTCTGTGATTAGATTACCATAATTATATTTGCGCAAGTCTTGTTTATCTGGAGTAATGTGAATGCCAAGGTACTTGAGGTATTTGGTTTGTTGTTTTAGGGGACAGGTGGATTTCAGGTTGTTAAGGGTGGGGGTTGTTAGGTTTATAGGGAGGTATTCTGATTTAGTCATGTTTACTAGAAAATTTGAAACTGTGCCAAATTGTGTTAGTTCAGTGATGGCTTGTTGTAGAGATACTTTAGGGTTTGTAAGTGTTAAGAGGATGTCGTCTGCGAACATGGCTAGTTTATGTGTCTGGTTAGCAATAGATATGCCTTGAATTTGGTTGTTTAACCGTATTTTGATAGCTAGGGGCTCTAGGGATAAAACAAAAAGAAGTGGTGAGAGGGGACAGCCTTGTCTAGAACCGTTTCGGATTTCAAAGGGGTCCGAAAGGGTACCATTGATTTTAACCTGTGCAGTAGGGTTTGAGTACAAGGCAAGGATTTTATAAATGAAGGGTTCTGGGAAGTGGAAGTGTTGTAGGGTCGTGCGTAAGTAAGTCCAGTCTAGTCGGTCGAAGGCTTTTTCAGCGTCAGTGGAAACGAAAACAGTCGGGGTTTTTGTCTGTGTAACATAATCCAATAAATTTAATACTTTGACCGTGTTGTCTTTTGCTTCTCTCTGTGGGATAAACCCTACTTGGTCTTGATGAACTATGGAGGGGAGAATTTGATTAAGTCGGGTTGCTAGAATTTTCGCATACATTTTGAGGTCAATGTTCAGTAAGGAGATTGGACGAAAATGTGCCGGTGAGTTCGGGGGTTTGCCAGGTTTTGTTAAAACTGAAATGTTGGCTTGCAACATTTCGTCAGGAAAAGGGAATTTTTCTGGGATTGAGTTGAATAGGGATGTTAAATGTGGCGCTAGCAGAGGAGCGAAGGTTTTATAATATAAACCTGTGTAGCCATCAGGGCCTGGAGCTTTATTTTGTTTTAATTGCTTTATCGCTTCTGTAACCTCTGACAATTGAATTGGGCGATCTAATTTGTTGCATTGATCTAGGCTCAGTTTGGGGATAGGAAGATTTTCTAGGTATTGATTACAGAGGGATGCGTGGCTGTGAGGGTCTCTAGATGGGAAAAGATTATAGAGTTTGTGGTAAAATTTCTTGAACTCTTTAGCTATTGATTTTGTGTCTTCTAGGTGTGTGCCATCTGGGTTCTTTATAGCGTGGATATAGGTTTTTTGTTGTTGCTTTTTTAATGCTCTAGCTAAGAGTTTGCCTGACTTATTACCCTCCCTGTAAAAATTTTGCTGAAGGTGTAGTAGCTGTTTTTGTGATTTTATCTGTAGTAAAAGGTTCATTTGTTCTCTTTTGGATTGTAGTTGTTCTAGAGTGGATCTATCAGAGGGGTTAGATTTGTGTTTGTAATCTAAGTCTGATATGTCTTTAGCCAAGAGATTTATTTCCTCACGTCTTTTCTTTTTTATTTGGGCAGCAGTTTTGATAAACTCCCCTCTTATAGTACTCTTGTGGGCTTCCCAGAGGGTGACCACATTTACATCTGGTGTCTCGTTTATAGAGAAGTATGAGCTTATCTGTTCTGAAAATAACTCTGTTTGCTTTGGGTCTAGCAGTAATGTGTCGTCCAACTTCCACTGAAAAGTTCTTATGGGGGCCGTTGGCCATTTTATGGTGCATGATACTAGGGAGTGGTCTGACCAAGTTGTATGATGTATGGAGGAGTGTGTGGTGTGTGATAGGATTAGGTGATCAACCATAATGTAGTCCAGTCTGGAATAATTACATCTTGGATGGGAAAAAAAGGTAAAATCTATTTTTTGAGGGTTGAAATATCTCCAGGCATCATGTAAGCCGAGGAGTTTAAATTTTTGCCAGATACTAGGGAGGTTCGGGATTTTAGCTCTAGAAGAGGGGTTTGAGCAGTCGACTGTGGGGTCTAGGGGGAGATTCAAGTCTCCTGCCATGATTAAGGAGCCTTTTGCTTCTTTAATGAGTAGGTCTGCAACTGAGGATACAAATTTATCTTGGTGTGAGTTAGGGGTGTAGACGTTTATTAGAGTTACTGGTTTACCATATAGGAGACCTTTTAAACAAATGTACCTGCCTTCTTTGTCCCCTATGGTTTGGGTTTTAACAAAGGGGAGAGATTTGTGGATTAAGATGCTTACTCCATTAATTTTTTTGTGAGGGTTAGTGCTGTGGAAATGTAGGGGGTAATGTGAGGAGAAATATTTGGGGATATTTTTCCCCTTGAAGTGGGTCTCTTGGAGCATTAGTATGTGTCCTCCTTTTTTTTGGAGGTCTAGTATAGCTAGCCTTCTCTTGTTAGGGCAATTGAGACCTTTAGCGTTCTGTGTGAAGATAGTTAAATTTTGTGGAGAGTGGTTAATCAACATGTTGTAAATGTGTCAGAGAGGGTAGTATGTGTGAACATAGATTATATACTGGTGAACATATAAGTGGTGTCATATGCTTCAATAGAGAGCAGGACAGAAAAGAAAAGAAAGGAAGGGAGAAGAATAGGTAAAGAGGAAGAACAGTAAAACACAATAATTTCAATACATATTCAAACAACATAATTCTATTCTAGGGAGATAAACTCCCGGCTAGGTGAAAAAAAAATTAACGTCAACATTAGTTAACTGTTAACAATTTAACCTTTAAGACACTATTTTAATATCTCTGAGGTTCTGTATGCCTCGTGAGTTCTGGAGTATAGATAATACTTGCAGTTAGGGGTCTCCATAGGGGACTATTCGAGAGTTCAGGATATGTCCTTGTGTGCAGCAAAGACTTTTCATCCCTTTTCTTCTAATGATGGAGATGTGGATTGTACAGATTTGCGGGGTTTCTTCTGAGACGCCTGTCTCCACTCACTCCTTTGTGGTAGAGGGTTCAGCTTGCTTGGACTTGTGTGTTTCTCTTGAGGCTCAGCATTTTCCTCTAGCTGAGGGATAGGGATGTCCAGATCCCTGCATATGTCTGATATATCTTTAGTAGATGTGCAAGTGATACGTCTTCCTTTCCAAAGGATTAACAGATGAAAGGGGAACCCCCATCTGTAGGGGATGTTTAGTTTTCTCAACAGCGACGTGAGTGGTTTAAGTTCTCGTCTTTTTGAAAGAGTTCTCTGTGACAAATCGGCGAACATTTGAATGTCCATGTTGTCATATTTTATGGGCTGTTGTTCTCTGGCTAACTTCATTAGCTCCTCTTTCTCTTGGAAATTAGTGATGCGGGCTATGATGTCTCTTGGTGCTTGTCCTGCTAGTGGTTTAGGTCGTAGGGCTCTGTGAGCTCTGTCTATGCATATTTTTGAGGGTGTTTCTTCTTTTTTTAACGTGCTGAAGAAGTCTTGGAGATATTGTTCAATATCTGGTGGTAAAATGGTTTCAGGGATTCCCCGTAGTCTAATATTATGACGTCTGCTGCGATTTTCGATATCATCTATCTTATCCTCCAGCTCATTGATAGTTGTATCTTGTTTCTGAACGGTGCTTTGCAGGTCTGTGATAGTGTCTGCATGTAGATCCTGGGTGTTTTCGAGTGATTCTACTCTGTGACCAATGTCAGAGATGTCCTTTTTGAGGTCTGAGATTTCCTCCTTGATGCATTGCTTGACCTGTGAAATAAGAGAAGAAAAGTCCTTTTTTGAAGGGATTGTTTTGAAGAGAGCTGTGGGGATGGTAATGCTTTCTGAAGCGAGGTCGCTTTCAGATTCTGAAGAACTGTGTTCAGACCTAAGGTCTGGCATTGCATCTTCTGTAGGCGCTATGCTTTTTGTTTCAAGCGTCTTGAAAAAATTGTTTACTGTATGAGTGGGTGTTTTCAGGGGTTTAGCATTCTTGCTTGGTTTATTAATTTTTTTTGGAGACATCTTTGGATGGATTTTGCCCCTCTGCCTTCACTAAATCCTTAAAAGATAAATAAAGATCTTGGTGCTGAATACAAAGTTCTTTGAGTTTATACTGTCGTTGCAGGTTCTTTATAAGAAGTATAATCTGTTAATCTGGCCCATAAAGAGTGAACACACTGCAGCTGTTAGTAGTTAAGGTGTGATCAAGTTTTCCATGTGCAGAAGCTTGTACAAATGTCCATATAATGTGTGACACTTTTTGGTTGTCTGTGCTTGGAGGGCTGTGTTTGTTTCTATGAGACTTTTCCACATGCAGCAACGTATGTTTTAATTGTAGCAGGGTATGTAAGCTTTCATTTTGTCAAATGCACTTGAGGGGATGTTTATAACACCTTTAATCTAGCTGTCAAAGTTTTTAGTGCACCGCTTGCTATAATAAGTCTTTAACACTGTGGGGGTGATGAAGCACAACTTTACTTTTATAGCAGGGTGAATATTATAAGATCCGTTTTTCTTACCCCTTTGTTGCAGTGATCTATTTGCTGTAGCTTGCTCCCGGTGAAAGGCAATTTAAGTGCGCATCAAAACTTTAGTACAGGCTGCGGCCCGTCGCTGCATTATCTTCAGTACGTTCCTGTGTGGCATTTGAGGTGCCGGAGTTCTGGTAAGTCTATGTGCTTACCGGATGATTTGTCTCTGGGAATCCCTTAATGTAGGTGTCTCCGGACCCTGATCTTCCCTTACCATGCCGCCATCAGAGTTTGAAGCGAGGTGTATATGTGCGCTCAGTGCGCTCTCTTCCAAAAGGCAGATCTCTTGTAGCGAGGCACACAGGTCAAGCAGAACCTATGTCTGGAGTTAGTCGCTCATTTATCTGGCGGTTTATGGCCTTAAAGTGCGGGATGGCTAATGCCTAAGGCGTTTTCACCTAGCTGGGGCCTAAGAGCTCAGTCAGACAGCCGCCATCTCTCAGGCTGGCTAGCTCCGCCCCCCAGGCCCCAATAAGTTTTATCACCAAACATATGTTAAAAACGATTAAACATGCCAGAAAACGTTTTAAAACACATTTTTACAAGAGTATGTATCTCTATTAATAAGCCTGATACCAGTCGCTTTTACTGCATTTAAGGCTATACCAACATTACAGTGTTATCACCAATGTACGTTAAAAAACGATTAAACATGCCAGCAAACGTTTTAAAACACATTTTTATAAGAGTATGTATCTCTATTAATAAGCCTGATACCAGTCGCTATCGCTGCATTTAAGGCTTTACTTACATTACTTCGGTATCAGCAGTATTTTCTTAGTCAATTCCATTCCTAGAAAAATATTTTACTGCACATACCTTTTCTGCAGGAAAACCTGCACGCCATTCCCCCTCTGAAGTACCTCAGTCCTCCGAATGTGTGAGAACAGCAAATGGATCTTAGTTACGTCTGCTAAGATCATAGAAAAACGCAGGCAGATTCTTCTTCCAAATACTGCCTGAGAAAAACAGCACACTCCGGTGCCATTTAAAAATAACAAACTTTTGATTGAAGAATAAACTAAGTATAAATCACCACAGACTCTCACAACCTCCTATCTATGTTGAGGCTTGCAAGAGAATGACTGAATATGGCAGTTAGGGGAGGAGCTATATAGCAGCTTTGCTGTGGGTGGACTCTTGCAACTTCCTGTTGGGAAGGAGAATATATTCCATAAGTAATGGATGATCCGTGGACTGGATACACTTAACAAGAGAAAAATAATATTAATGATTTAGGGCTAGATATAGAGGGGAGCGCTATTTAGCGCTCCCACATTAACGGAGGCTTTTTGCATGTATCGGGTTACACTTGTATTATGAGTTGAAAGGAAAAAGTTGAACTTTGAATATCGCAACCAAGTTAACGTATTCTCCCATTAATTTTAATGGAGAGCAAACTGCAAAACTTTCCTTAAAAACTAACACCCATACTCATGCGCTAACCCGACCTCGTTTATTCAAGTGCACTAAACCAGACATGAATTATGAATATTTTACATTCTATTCCTCACATAAAAGAATATGTTTTTTTTAATATACAGTATATATATATATATATATATATATAAATTTTATTTATTTTTTTGGTAAAATATGGTATATGTATAGATATATACATATATCTCTCTCTCTCTCTCTCTCTCTCTCTCTCTCTCTCTCTCTCTCTCTCTCTCTCTCTCTCTCTCTCTATATATATATATATATATATATATATATATATATATATATATATATATATATATATATATATATATATATATATATGAATATCTTTTTAAAATATTCCCCTTTGTGAAAAACATTGGAATGTGAAATATTTACAGTAAATACATAGTTAAACACTGTATTAAATATATCAATATTGCAAAAATAAGGTTTCATGTTTTCATCTACATGAGTGCAAAGGGCTACAATGTGCTCATACATATGTATGTCTATATATGTATACATATGTATTTATGTGGTTTTTTTGTGTCAGTAAATATATATATATATATATATATATATATATACATATAAATACATATGTTCACACATATAAACATACAGTGTATGTATATATATATATATATACATATATATATATATATATATATAAATACATACATACATACATACATACATATACATATTTAATACATACTTAGACATTTGTATGTATGTACCTCTATGTTAAAGCCCTTTGCAGCCCTTGAGGAAGCAAGGTTTACTTGCAAAACGCATCCAGCATTTATATGTTTTTAACAAGTTTTTAAATAATTTTTATATCCAAGTTAAGCTTGGTCTATTTAACCAGCCTGCCATTAGATCATGTATGGTAAATTCTGTTTGCTGTGGAATTTGGTGATTGATTGATTGGCTGCTGACTGTGACCAGTTGTGAGCAAGCTGGGGAGCTCTTAAAGTCCCAGAATGCACTATCTTGCCCTTTATGATGTGTTGTGACTTTGTGAGTATTCTGCACATAAGGGGGTTTATTCACCTGTGGGGATATCACCCTGAGTTACTACGCCATCGGAGCACCTTCTTTTCTATTTTGCCTTATATCTGTTTATGATTTTGTCCCTCAAAAAAGAAGGCACATTGGATGGGTTCTGCAGGACCATATAATCACCTAATGTTAATAAAGTGCTGATGACTATTAACTCTTGATTATCTGTTTTATATGTTTGTGGTTGATCTGGAGACTTTTAATAGGTTGAGGCAGATGTAATATACGAAGGATTAGTCCAGCCATTATGCCAGGTGGCAAATAACAAGATATATAATTGAGATTGTCACTAGTACCAATAAATCAAAAGCTGTTTCTATTTATTTGAGACTTCCTTAGTGTGGCTCTGGGTAAATGAATTGCTTACAGATATTTGCTTTTAATATTCACTTTAACTTACTTTGGGCAATCTGTGCTGGTGACAATGATATTATTTAGTTTGTGTTGCTTCTAGAAGTTGTTCAGGGTTATAGCACCAACAATCTCATAATTATCAACCCAACCCTTACTGGTTTAAGCAACTCCTGATTTACTAATACAAACCTATTTACACTTGCCCCATGTTCTCTCTGACTATCTGGCTGACTGAGTACAACTTAGGGCTCGATTTACCAAAGGCGAAATTCAATCTCTGCGGTCGAGTCCGACCGATGAGATTGACAGTTCCTGCCCGCGCGGGATTGGCTGTGCGCGGGCAGGGGGCAGGATTGCACGTGAGTGCAAAATTGCTCTCGTTTGCAATGGTGATTACATGCAGGTAATTTTGCCCCACCACAGGCAAGCTGAGGCGTTCAGGGGCGCGTATACGTGCCCCTATATGGCTCAGCTTTGATAAATCTAGCCCTTAGTCCTGCCCTTGAGACCATGTGACCAGGAGTAGCAGCTGTCTGGAGTAAAAAAATGTGAGAGGGGAAATAAATGCTAAAGATAAAGGACAGGAAGATAATTTTAAGTTAAAAAAAATAAACAGTCAAATAAGACAGCAGATTTGGAAAATAAACATATGTTTTTTGCTGGATCTTAGAAAAATCTTTGATGGTATAGGGGGAGGGGGGCATGCAAACATTTTCTAGGGGTTGAGAAAAAAAATATCCCCCTGAACATAATATTATTATTGACAACACACAGCTTGAGAGGATTTATTATACAAGAGTTTAATATCATTTTAAAATCTAAGGCTCATTGGTATCAAATAATGGAAAGAAGTTGGTGCCTATACTTAAATATAAGAAGTAAAATTCTGGGGGGAGGAGTTGCCTCCTCTTGCCCCCCCCCCCCTCCTGCTCCCTTTATTATCTGCTAGAACGAAGCAGAAAATATGTGAGTAATCTGAATGCCTTTGCTATTGCTGTCCTTTGACCAGAATAGACTGGAGGCAGGAGACAGGTCAGTAAGTGTAAGTTAAAATGTATATATATTATCCAAAATAAGTTATACTGTATACTTGAGTACTTTTTGTTGTGAATAAATGGATGTGCCAGTGCTGAATAGGCCAACTTTTTCTGTGGAAGTTGTCCAAATCAACCAATGAACAATTGCAATATGGGTATCAGTTGTACACAATCATGCACTTTCTAATAGTTTCATTTGAAATTTAGATAAACAAAGCTAAAATAATTGCAGTACTTGCGTTACTCTAAAACTATGTTGGGCCAGTACCTAACCATAGACCACCCGGTCCACCAGGGTTGGCAATAACCCTTTCCCTATGACAGGAATCCGTCCCTATGACAGGATTCCGTGTAATAAATATATATCAATTGGAGTTTTTCTATAAAACGTGTTTTGCTTGCGCTTTTTCAAAGATGAGGTAATCTTTGAGAAAAGCACAAGCGAAATGCGTCAGATAATGCAATCGGGTCAGTGAATATATGCTGCACACTAAACATTAAACTGTAATTGTTAATTTTAAATATTTTGTACAATAAATGGATTGAATTTTGTGCTGACTATATGCAGAAGATAAACTTTTATACTACTTACGACCGTATAAACAATTGATGTATGTTCACTTTAAATTTAAACAGCTTTCAATTAACTCTTTTCCATGAAAAAGTTTATAATAAAATAAATAAACATGTTTACTTGCTGCTCTTTTTTATTGTACAAGATATATAAAAGTGTTGAGTGCTATGTCCCTTTTAAAACTGTGTCAGGAGTGTGTTTTTTTAAAGTATATGTATATACAATAGAAGTAGGTAGCAGTTTTCTGTGTGCAGACATAATTGGCTAAAGCAGATATAAAGGATATCACACAGTTCATGCAAATTCAAAATGTTTCCTTTTTTCTGTTCCTAAACATTCTTAATCCTTTATAATCAAGTTAACATTTTGTTTTTATGTGTTTCACAACCCTCTAATAAAAAAATAAACAAAACTAATATTGGCTCGGCTCTTTATATTGTGTTTGTGGTATGTAGTGTCTTATCATTATCATTTATTTCCTGACAGGCACTTACAAAGGAAAGGTACTGTTCTTGACAATGAAAATTTACATAAAAAAGGTAAAATTATATATATGTATGATATTAATACATTATATATTATGTTAAATTTCCTGCATTATCCTGGGTTAAAAAAAAACAATAAATAAACTGGCCCATATATACACGGTTACATGGAAAAAATATCACTGTAGATTACTTTATGAAGATAGAAATATTAATACATACACACATATGAACATACGTGCCTACTTGTGTAAATATTTATATTTAGGATTAAAAGTGTTAGCAACGCAACGTAAGGCAATAAAAACCCACATTTTTAACAGGGCTCAAAAAATTCTAGCAATACCTGTGATACAATTTTACAAAAAAAAAATGTTTTTAATATTTTAAAGTACCAGTTAACTTCAAACTCTAGACAGTGGTTTAGAATAAGGTAGAATCAGGTTCCATAGATTTCAGCTAAGCATCTCTTCCTATAGACACTATTCAATATGGTTTTTATGATATTATTATTATTTTTTGTGTGCATATTTTTGCGCATACAAACTGCCTGATTTCTTTACTTTAACTATTACCATTCTTAAAGGGACAGTCAAGTCCAAAAAAAACTTTCATGATTTAAATAGGGCATGCAATTTTAAACAACTTCCCAATTTACTTTTATCACCAATTTTGCTTTGTTCTCTTGGTATTCTTAGTTGAAAGCTAAACCTAGGAGGTTCATATGCTAATTTCTTAGACCTTGAATACTGCCTCTAAACTGAATACATTTTGACCACTAGAGGGCATTAGTTCACATGTTTCATATAGATAACATTGAGCTCATGCAAGTAAAGTGACCTAGGAGTGAGCACTGATTGGCTAAACTGCATGTCTGTCAAAAGAACTGAAATAAGGTGGCAGTCAGCAGAAGCTTAGATACAAGATAATTACAGAGGTAAAACGTGTATTATTATAACTGTGTTGGTTATGCAAAACTGGGGAATGGGTAATAAAGGGATTATCTTTCTTTTTAAACAACAAAAATTCTGGTGTTGACTGTCCCTTTAATATTCCTGTAAGGGGAACAGCAAGAGAATTGGATCAGTCTCGGTTTACTTTAGCAAAATGATGTTGACACCATAAGCACTTAGCTAGTGAGCAAGTGCACCTGTTACAGGCAATCAACCATAGATGCCGGAAATAACAAGTGGCCTTAACAACTTAGTGATAATTAGGGATATTTAAATTGATATGATTGGTAGTTTTAGTTAAAATATTTCATGTACTTAAAATAGAAAAACATTAGATGCAAGTGTAAAATTAATGACTGCAGTTTTAATCAGGTAATTGAAGGTGTATAATTTAATATTGCTTTAAAAATTATAATTATTATAATTATAATTTTAAGAATTTTACACCAGTTTACACATTAAATTTCAGTCTGCATGTATGTGGTCAGGTCATCTTGTGTGTTATAATTTATTGTGAATTCACACATTTTATCAACCATTCACCATTTGCATCACACAGCCTATTAAAGGGCCACTAAACCCAAAATCTTTCTTTCATGATTCAGATAGAGAATAGAAATTTAAACAACATTACAATTTACTTCCATTATTTATTTTGCTTAATTTTTTAAATATCCTTAGTTGAAGAAAAAACAATGCACATGGTGAGCCAATCACACGAGGCTTCTATGTGCAGCAACCAATCAGCAGCTAGTGAGCATATCTAGATATGCTTTTCATCAAAGAATATCAAGAGAATAAAACAAATTAGATAATATAAGTAAATTAGAAAGATGTTTAAAATTGCATTCTCTTTCTAAATCATAAAAGAAAAAATGTGGGTGGCATGTCCCTTTAACTTGAACCATTTCATGAAGATGAGATTCGGACTGGGTTAAAATGATGTCTATCTCTTCTGCAACTGGCATAGTCCTGCCCTTTCTAGGATGAAGCTTTAACAGGATGTAAATGTGTCTTTTAAGGGGCAAATTACATTGCTCTGTGAAAACCAATAAAATATTCTTTCCATGATATTTGTTCCTCAAAATACAATAGGTTAGTTATACAGTTTTAAGGAACTTTTAGTGTAATTTATTATTGCATTTTAGAGAGAAAAAATGCACTCATTATATGTATTTGTAGATTTCCATGCTTGGATCATTATATATCAATAAGTAAGTTTTGCCACCTCAGTCATGTTTTCCTTGACACTTATGAGTTACACAGGCTGCAGGGTATACAGAGGGTAACATTCATTGCGCACCTAAACAGCACACAAATAGTGACCCTGGACAGCAATATCCATGTTTCTCCCTGCATACCCTGAAGCATGTATAACTCATGTGTCCAAAAAAAAATGGCCAAGGTGGCTACCCTAATTACAGTATACAGGAACAAAAAATTAAAGGGACAGTCAACACCAGAATTGTTGTTTTAAAAGATAGATAATCCCTTAATTACCAATTTCCCAGTTTTGCATAACTAACACAGTTATAATTATACACGTTTTACCTCTGCAATTACCTTGTATCTAAGCCTCAGCAGACTGCCCCCTTTCAGTTCTTTTGACAGACTTGCATTTTAGCCAATCAGAGCTGTCTCCATGGTAAATTCACGTGCATGAGCTCAATGTTATCTATATGAAACACGTGAACTAATGCCCTCTAGTGGTGAAAAACGATCAAAATGCATTTAGATTAGAGGCGACCTTCAAGGTCTAAGAAATTAGCAAATGAACCTCCTAGGTTTAGCTTTCAACTAAGAATACCAAGAGAACAAAGCAAAATTGGTGATAAAAGTAAATTGGAAAGTTGTTTAAAATTACATGCCCTATTTGAAACATGAAAGTTTTTTTTGGACTTGACTGTCCCTTTAAGCGGATCACAGGCAATTGCACAAAATCAAAAATTTATTAGAACATGGATAAAAAAGTAAAATATCACTTGCAACTGGATAAAAGGCTTCTACCCTAAATACAGTAACACAAGAAAAAAATTGATAACATTGGCAAATGTATGGATACAACTGTAATATCACACATTTTTGTACAATGCCTTCGGCTTCTGCAAATGTTCATAAAATATATTAATAATGATCTGTACTGCTAGCTGGTGTTATGGCATCAATAAAGAAAGACATAGGTCAAATATATATATATATATATATATATATATATACACATATATACACATATATGCTGTATATAGATACACGTATATATATACTGTATATATTTTTTTTTATATATATATATATATATATATATACACACACACATATATATATTATATATATATATATATATATATATATATATATATCGATTCTGTGATGTGCCAGAATAAACTTATTCAGAAAACAGGGGACAGACACAGCACTCACCGGATTTTCCCCTGTTTTATATATATATATATATATATATATATATATATATATATATATATATATATATATATACACACACATGGATTAGATAAGCTGGTGACTTTTTAAAAAAAAAAAAATATTCACCTGTTTATCTAATCCACTAAGTGTGATGATTTTTGTGAAATAGATATTTATATATTACTTGCTTCCTATTACTAGGTGGGTATTGGTACACAATCAAGCAAATAAGTGATATAGATCAGTGACAACCACCAACTTCCTTATAAATGGGGCCGCAGATCAATATTTTAGAAGCCAAAAATAATAATACATTTCCTAAAAATGTCCAGTGGCAGTTGTCCAGATTTAAAGGGACATAAAACCCAAAAATGTTCTTTCATGATTCAGATAGAGCATACAGTCTAAACAACTTTCTAATTTACTTCAATTATTTAATTTTCTTTGTTTTCTTGTTATAGTTTTTGAGAAAAAGTAGGAAGTACGTTCAGGAGTGTGCACGTGTCTGCAGTACTTTATGAAAGCAGTTTTGCAACATTAGCAAGGGCACTAGGTGGCAGTACTATTCCCTGTCTTGTAGTGCTCCAGAAATGAGCACGTTCTCTATTTAGATATCTGTTAAAGGGACACTGAACCCAAATTTTTTTCTTCCGTGATTCAGATAGAGCATGACATTTTAAGCAACTTTCTAATTTACTCCTATTATCAAATGTTCTTCATTCTCTTGGTATCTTTATTTGAAATGCAAGAATGTAAGTTTAGATGCCGGCCCATTTTTGGTGAACAACCTGGGTTGTTCTTCCTGATTGGTGGATAAATTCATCCACCAATAAAAAAGCTCTGTCCAGAGTACTGAACAAAAAAAAAAGCTTAGATGCCTTCTTTTTCAAATGAAGATAGCAAGAGAACGAAGAAAAAATGATAATAGGAGTAAATTAGAAAGTTGCTTAAAATTGCATGCTCTATCTGAATCACAAAAGAAAAAATTTGGGTTCAGTGTCCCTTTAAACAAAGAATAACAAAAGAATTATTTTTTTAATTGTATTCTCTATCTGTATCATGAAAGAAAAAGGTTGAATTTCATGTCCCTTTAAGTAAGGTTGCAGTGTACACTCTATGTACTGTTCTCCATTCCATATGGATCTTTTGACTTGAAGCCACCATAAATGCCCATCCACCAGAAAGCCCACATTGCAAGCCGTCCCTAATATAGATCAAGCTAAAGTATTTCTTATTCATTTCTGTATCATAGGGTATATATTTGTATTTGATTAGCAGTATTACTAAAAATGATTACTGATTCAGCAGGTGAAAAACAAATCTATATTGGTCCATTAGGTTATAAGGTAAGACACCACAGGTGTCTAAGGTGGTCAGCTCTGATTACAGTTGAATATATTATTGTATATTTTTCTCTATAAAACAGTTTGCTAAATTAACACACTATTTTAAAATAGGCTTAGATGTAAAAAATATGAATATATGTATATGTAGCCATATGTTAATTGTATAATATTTTATTAATTGTAGAAATATTTTAATTAAAGTCAGTGTTTTTATACAGATGCAACAAATCTAGGAAACAGAGGATCCACTCAAGTATACGTGAAAATGCTAAGCTTTAAAGGGATATGAAACCCAAAATTTGTTTCATGAATCAGACAGAGCATACAATTTACAACAACTTTACAATTTACTTCTATTATAAATTTTACTTAATTCTCTTTTTATCCTTTGTTGAAGAAGCAGCAATGCACAACTGGGAGATAGCTGAACACATTGGGTGAGCCAATCACAAGATGCATATATGTGCAGCCACCGATCAGCTGCTAGTTCGCAAAAGTGCATTGCTGCTTCTAAGCCTACCTTTTTAACAAAAGATACCAAGAGAACAAAGCAAAATACATAATAGAAGTTAATCAGAAAGTTGTTTAAAATTGTATCATTTTTCTGAATCATGAAAGAAAAATGTTGGTTTTAATGTCTCTGTAATTTACTATAGATATAATCAGTGTTTGCTCTGGGCATCTAGGATGACAACATTAATTCAGTGTTAATTTCGTCGACTAAAACTAGACTAAAATGGCTATAAAACTAAAGAAACTCTAATGACTAAAATACGACTAAAACTAAAATAACATTTTAGTCAAAAACTAAATCAAAATTTGCTGACAAAAACAATTTATGCAAGGTGTTATAATCAATCCATATTCAATTATTGCTCTTTTGTAAAATTTACGAAACTTCATTTTATTAAATTTTAAGATAGACATGTTCTATACCACAACAGTTAAATCTGTATTGCATGTTCAAACCTTAATACCATAAATAAAAACACATTAATAAACCTTTACTCCAGGAGTATATAATGAGTTTGGAAGTTTTAGAGCAGTGCTAATATTGTTGCCTAAACGTTTTCGAATCTGTGAACAATCAATTGATTCTTCCTATTGAAATAAGCATAACCCACGAGTATGGGTTTAAGTTATGCTGTGCCTGTGCTAGCTGCAGAAACTTTTTGTTGTGTTGAGTTACTTGATACTTGTTTTAATTATTAACAGAGAACTGTTAAAGTTTTTATATTGGGTAATATGTTCAATTTAGCCAATACAGTTTTGTTTTTTTTATATTTTAAAGTTGCACTTCTATTTGTTTATGAAACTTGGTTTTATTTAATTTTAAGTTTAATAAAGATGTTACATATCACAACGGCTAAATCTGTGTCTGTATTGCATGTTTAAACCTTAATACCATAAATATTAACAGGTGTTATGTTTACTCCTGGAGTATGTAATCAGTTTGCAAATGATAGAGAAATGCTTAAATAATGCATTACACTTTAACTAAACCCCTTAGATTTTAGTTGACTAAAATCTACTGGAGATTTAGTCGACTAAAATCTACTGGAGATTCAGTCGACTAAAACTAGACTAAAACTAAAACAATTCAGATTACTAAAATATGACTAAAACTAAAATGGCATTTTAGTCAAAAGACTAAAACTAAGACTAAATTGAAACTTTCCGTCAAAATTAACACTGCATTAATTACATCATATGTGATTCCATAAATAATATAATCAATATCATCCAGACAAATACTATGGCTACAGTATAATGCAGCCATTAGACATGTGCATTTCGATTTGGAACGAATCAAAATTCGGACGAATTTGTTAAATTCTGAGATTCGGATCGATTCGAATTTCCGAATTACGTTAGTACCGAATCTACCAAATAAATCCAAATTAGTTTGGATTTATTCGGTAGATTCGGATGGCCATGGATTACACTAGTATTGTACAGTATATTAGGTTATATCACTCTGCTATGGGTTATACCTAATATACAGTACATAATACTAGTCTACTACACAGCACATCCCACCTAACACATACCGAAATTCCGAATTTCCGAATCGAACCAAACCGAATCCAGACAAATTTTTTCGAATCCGAATGAATCCAAAACGAATCCGAAACGAATGCATTCTCTTTTTTCCGAATTCGAATCGATCAAAACCGAAATTCGAAAACATCCGAATCGATCTAAACCGAACCAAATTTTTCCGCCATGCACAAGTCTAGCAGCCACTACAATTTAATTAGATAATTTGTTTTATACTCTAGTTGGTAGAACGTAATATCAAGTTTAAAGGGACAATGAATCCAATATATAAATATAACAATATATAAATAATGTAATAATATATAAATAATGTAATCCCTAGATATTAGTGTCTGCAATGCAACAGATCTGATTGGAAAATAAAAAAGTATGTAATTTTGTTAGGAACATGTCTATCATTTTGCAGTCCCAAGATTGCCTATTGAATTTTAAATATCTTAGCTCCTTTGCTGTAGCCAATTAAGGAAAGATATGAATGAACTCCTGCACACGCCAATTGCTTTGCATCACAATATATTCCAGCCTCTCTGGGTGAGTGTAAAAACTACAATTTTCAGGGTTAAAATACAGGAAAAACATGTAAAATAAATAATGAAAGTACATGTCAAAGTTTAATTTTTTTATAACTATGTGTTAACAATTTCTGGGAAATTGAGTTTAATGTTCCATTAATATAAGTTATACCTAAAACTCCAATATCTCACATTTGGTTAATTGACCATCTGCTGGACTTATGAGCATCTCAGGTTTACAGCTTCTTGTTTTTTTGTTGCCAACTTAAAACTTGATTTTAATTGAAGTGCACAAATGGAACCACTATCTAAAAATACCAGTGACAGCAGATTTTTTGTAGTGACTGTATTACAAACGACTCTCATTTATAGCAACAGCACTCTTACATCATGTCATCACTTAGTAGCTGATCTTTTTTTGTTTGTAAATCACAGTTAGTGATATGTAGTTTTTAAAAGGAAAAGTCACACTTAAAGGGATACTAAACCCAATTTTAAGCAACTTTCTAATTTATTCCTCTTATCAATTTGTCTTTGTTTTCTTGGTATCTTTATTTGAAAAAGCAGGAATGTAAGCTTCCGAGCCGGCCCATCTTTGGTTCAGCACCTGGGTACAGCTTGCAATGCTGATTGGTAGCTAAATGTACCCACCAATCAGCATATGCTATCCAGGGTGCTGAACCAAAAATTGTCTGGCTTGGAAGTTTACATTTCTGCTTTTTCAAATAAAGATACCAAGAGAACAAAGAAAAATTAATAATAGGAGTAAATTAGAAAGTCGCTTAAAATTGCATACTCTATCTGAATCATGAAAAAAAAATTGGGTTCAGTATCCCTTTAACAGTATTATTTTTGTTTTCTAAAATTCCAAATTTATATTTTTCATTTAATTTTTTATTAACATTTTATTTTTCATAGGAAGGATATTGATTGATCTTATAAAATCAGTCCAATAAAAGGCCCATTTTCCTCAAATAGTTTCAAATTCTATAATAAAATATTTAAAATTGGACTAGCTGCAGTTAACATTCAGAATACAGAAGTTGTAAATTGATTGCCACAGGATGTTAACAGCATGTAAACAAGCTATGAGCCATTCTCTGTGCAACAGCTGTTGCTATATGATTAGGGATGTTGCTAAGCAACAATCACTTAATTTTTTTTACATGGATTTGATTGCTAGATTATAATCTAGTCTTCTCATTTGTCTGCAAAAGGTAAACACTTAATATATACAAGTTTATTTATGTAAATTAACATATTAGGTGAGTGTGAAAGTAAAGATTTTTGAATACATTAACACCTCGCTGCAATTGTAGAGTAGACATAGCAAATTAGGGGCATTTGTGGTCAGCCTCTTTGTATAAATGGAAAACTTACATTTACACACTTACGTTACAGGAAAAGGGGCAACATAAATTAAATATTAGAAGTATATTGTATAGTTATTTTACTATACAGTGTTAACATTTACATTACAATCTCAAGGTTTTACTACCCATTTAATTTGGGTATAAATTAACACACAAAAAACGTATTAACTGTTACTGGTCAGTTATTTTTGAGATAATAGAATAAATCAATTTGCATTGTTTTGGGCAGAGAACCAGGATTTATAATTAAAACAATTAAAACTAATGGGCTATTTCAAACCATTAGAGGATTAATTTTAAGGGCTTTGCTAAAGCTTTTACATTCAAGACCTTTCCAATTCATAAGAAAACTCATTTGAATCTGATATCTAAAAATATTTGTACAGTTTTTTATTTGTCATTCCCATTCTCAGTTCACATTTTAATAGATTATGCAAATTTGGGCTCAATTTATCAAACAGCAGACAGGGGCAGACATATTCGACCCTGTCCGTCTAGCTTCTCCTCGGGTGGGCAGCAATTCGCTGCCCGCATTTACCATTGCACACAATCGCTCCTTTGCACTAGCATGCAACCCCGCCCCCTGCTTGTGCACAGCCAATCGCACTTAACAGGGCTGGAAAGCAGCGATCTGCTGAAAGATACTTGATAACTTGTTACTGCAGGTTCAGTTGTGCAAACCTGCAGTCATAGTGGAGAAAAGGGCTTGATAAATATAGCCCAAAATGTAGGCTTTTCTCTTGCTTTTTGCATTATTTTCTTATACCTTAAAGGGACAGTCAAGGCCCAAAAAACTTTTATTTTTCAAATAGGGCATGTAATTTTAAACAACTTTCCAATTTACTTTTATCAACAATTTTGCTTTGTTCTCTTGGTATTCTAGTTGAGAGCAAACCTAGAAAGGCTCATATGATAATTTCTAAGCCCTTGAAGGCCGCCTCTAATCACATGCTTTTGTATTTGCTTTTCACAGCAGGGGAGAGTAGTTCAGGTAAACCATATAGATAGCATTGTGATCACGCCCGTGAGTTGTGGCATACACTGCACTAATTGGCTAAACTGCAAGTCAATAGATAATAACTAAAAGTCATGTGATTAGGGGCGGTCAGAAGATGCTTAGATACAAGATAATCACAGCAGTAAAAAGTGTATTAATATAACAGTGTTGGTTATGCAAAACTGGGGAATGGGTAATAAAGAGATTATCTATCTTTTTAAACAACAAAAATTCTGGTGTTGACTGTCCCTTTAACTCAAGCAAATTATATATGGACATGAAAAGAAAAAGCATGGCAACTAATTAATTTAGTGTTGTTGATGACTTCAAAATGTGCATATTTTTTCACTGTCCTAATTGGAGCTACATTTTCATCTATTTAGTAACATGGACATTATATTATTAATTTATATGTGAAGTGAGCATGCACCAAAATGGAACATTGACAAAAAAAGCCAAGACATACCATTTGAAGCCAACCAATAACCATGATTGCTAACACTATTGAAAGATGCTAGTGCTTGTGAAGCAGATATCAGGACTTCTACAAGCAATAAGATCTCCTGGGAGTAGAGTTGCCACCTCAGCCATGTTTTCCTGGCATGTTTTCCTGGTCACGCTGCAGGGTGTGCAGGAAGGAACATGTATAGTGTTTATGGACAGCACTATTCATATACAATATACATGCTGCTCCCTGCACACACTGCAGCATGTGTAACTTATAAGTGTTCCGGAAAATATGGCTGAGGTTGCAATCCTACCTGGGAAGGAAGGAAATCTATATTGGCACTGTGATCTAATAACTATAGGAAATTAGAGGTTACATAAACCTTGGTGCTGCCCCTTTAAATACAATAGTTACGAGTTGGGATTGGGAAAGAGATGGACAAGAAAGGGTTAGAGAGCACTTATTCCTAATAAGAGGTACAATAAAGCTGAAATAACTCAGCTAAGTTATGGTAAATAGTTGATATTAAAACCTTACTTTATTATTAGTGTTTACAAATTAAACTATATACTTAGATGAAGGTGAAACCTAGTCACCAGTAGCTAGCTGATTAGTAAACATGGTTATTTTACCTGTTCTTATCAAAGGTAATCCTGAAAACATGGCCTGTTGGGGATGCTTGAGGACAGGTTTGAAAACCAGTGGAGTAAAACAGCTGTGGTATATGATTTGTGCAATGACAAGTTATCCTACAATAAATAAATATTACTCTGGAACAAAAACTGAAATTTTTCAGGGGATTCAATGTAACACTTCAAATTAGTTATCAGTAGCTTCCTAGATAGGTGTGACTCCCAGGTAGGGTTACGATTTGGGATTGGGAAAGAGATGGACAAGAAAGGGTTAGAGAGCACTCATTCCTAATAAGAGGTACAATAAAGCTGAAATAACTCAGCTAAGTTATGGCAAATAGTTGATATTAAAACCTTACTTTATAATTAGTGTTTAAAAATTAAACTATATACTTAGATGAAGATGAAACCTAGTCACCAGTAGCTACCAAATCCCCATAAAAGGCTGAAAACAATATGACTAGATACACCGCTAACTACCCCCCTGTGTTTCTGGCCGATAGCTGGAAACGTCAACTTCAGGTGCCAGGGGTAGCTTAGGCAGTGGTCTAGTTTACAAACAGCTATTGGAGAAAAAAAACAAAAAATCAACACAAACGTGTTTTGGCCGTAATAACCTGGCCTTTTTCAAGGTGAATTAAAAAGATTTGACAAACCAAATGCCGTAATCTGGCAGCTTTTAAAGCTTGTATTGCCGTAGTTGGACCAATAGCGAGTCGATTCAAATACAGGCCCCCCTCTTGACCAATCATAGTGAATTCAAATGCAGAAGTGTCTATCAACCTGTGTGCATGGTGATTGGTTCGCATAATAGTTTGTATAGCCAATTCTCCATAACTTGGTCATAAACCCCTTTTTATTATCTTGCTGTGATTGGTAGCAGTATTTTCTTTGTACTACTTAGTAGGGATATAGATTTGATAATTCTATCACCACATGACGGCTACTAAGTTTAAAAGATATATGCGAGATAAAAACTCAGACGTTCACTTTCAAAAGACATTAAACTTGATGCTATGATGCTACGTTGTAATTCATATAATGACATCAATATATTTGGTAGTAACAACAGTTCCTTATTTTACACTATCCGTATTATTCACAAAGTAGTTCAATACAGCTCCAGTTCAAAATAAGTAAGGAGAATTTGTGTGTTATCCTTATTAAAATGACACTTAATAAATACAGAAAAATAGTACAGACTCAGCATACAATATTTATAAGGAATGTAAAAAAGCATGCAAAAAAGCAATCAAATTAGCCAAAATTGAAAATGAAAAATTAATTACCAAGGATTCTAAGTCTAACCCTAAAAGGTTCATTAAGTACATAAATAGCAAAAAATCTAAGAAGGATAATATAGGTACATTAAAATGCGTGGAGGGTAGCATGATAAATAATGACAGGGAGAAGGCTGAGGTACTAAACCAGTTTTTTTCTTCAGTATACACAAGAGAGGAACCATTGAATGATACTTTGGAACAGAATAGAACATGCCAGTCCATACCACTAACTGGGTTTTGTTTAGAGGATATCAGGAAAAAACTGGAAAATATTAAGGTAAAGAAAACTCCAGGCCCAGATGGAATACACCCAAGGGTGCTAAGGGAACTTAGCACTGTTATAGACAAACCTTTACTCTTAATTTTTCAAGACTCATTATCCTCAGGCATGGTACCCCAGGATTGGCGTAAAGCTGATGTGGTGCCACTCTTCAAAAAGGGAAGCAGGGATGATCCAGGAAGCTATAGACCAGTTAGTCTGACATCAATAGTGGGGAAGATATTTGAAGGGATTATAAAGATTATATTGATGAGCATATTCGTGTAAACAAGATTATGAGTTCTAATCAGCATGGCTTTAGGAGAAATAGATCATGTCAAACTAATCTAATTAGATTCTACGAGGAAGTAAGTAAAAATATAGATAAAGGGGAATCAGTTGATGTGATATACTTAGATTTTGCAAAGGCATTTGATACAGTGCCACATGAGAGATTAATGCACACAATTAAGGGACTGGGAATAGCTGAAAATGTTAGCTCATGGATAAATAACTGGATAAAAGATAGGGAGCAACGAGTAGTAGTAAATGGATCATACTCAGATTGGACAAAGGTAATCAGTGGCGTCCCCCAGGGATCAGTACTGGGCCCTGTTCTTTTTAATATTTTTATAAATGACTTGGAGCAAGGAATAAATAGCGACATCTCTATTTTTGCAGATGATACTAAGTTAAGTAAGGTCATTAGGTCAGAGCAGGACGAACTCTCTTTACAAAGGGATTTGCTAAAATTAGAACTATGGGCAAGTGAATGGAAAATGAGATTTAATACGGAAAAATGCAAGGTTCTACATTTTGGAAGTAAAAATAAGCAGGCTACGTATTTTTTAAATGGGACAAGACTTAGCCAAACACAAGAGGAAAGGGATTTGGGAGTAGTAATAGATAACAAGCTAAAGATGGGTGCACAATGCAGGGCAGCGGCTTCAAAGGCTAATAAGATACTAGCATGTATTAAAAGAGGCATTGATTCAAGGGAGGAAAGCATAATTCTGTCATTATATAAAGCCCTGGTAAGACCTCACCTTGAGTTTGGAGTGCAGTTCTGGGGACCGATTGCTAAAAAAGATATTGCAGAACTAGAAAAAGTCCAGAGAAGGGCCACAAAGCTAATAAGGGGATTGGAGAAATTAACCTATGAGGAGAGGCTAGCCAAACTGAGTCTGTTTTCTTTAGAAAAAAGGCGCTTGAGAGGTGACATGATTACTTTATATAAATATATTCAAGGCCCATATACAGAGATGGCAGAAGCTCTGTTTATTCCAAGAAAATTGTTTCTGACAAGAGGTCATAATTTAAGGTTGGAGGAAAGGAGATTTAATCTCCTGCAACGGAAACGTTTTTTCACTGTAAGAGCAATAAAATTGTGGAACTCATTACCAAAGGAGGTAGTGAATGCCAATACCATAGATACATTTAAAAATAGTCTGGATAAATTTCTGTATATAAACAAAATTCATGGATATGATTGCTAGTATTAAATGGGTCACATTTTAATCGGGTTATTTAAGCTTAACTGGAGCTTTTTGAAAGTATTTTAGATTTGTATAGGTTGAACTCGATGGACTTCAGTCTTTTTTTCCACCTTATCTACTATGTTACTATGCAAATGATACTTGAGTCAGGCACCTGTTAACCTTGTATTATACACATAAAGAAATAAGTCAGTGTGAAAAGTCTTGGGCAATATTTGGATTAATTATACTGAATCCATGAGGGGAAGGAAATATATTAATCTTTTAATATTTTATTAATCAAGTTTAATGACTTTTGAAAGTGCACGTCTGGGTTTTTATCTCGCATATATCTTTTAAACTTATAAACACCAAGGAAGAATGGTATAAAAGATACCAGACTTCCCAAAGTATGCACTTACAGCACTCTGGGCCTAAACTAAGGGTTGGGATTCCTCAACAGGATATTAAAATATAACTTTTATTGATATTAAAATTATTAAAAACAAAATTGTTTGGTTAATACATACACAATTAAAATATGCTCCAGTGCCCAAATCAGTGTAATAAATTCCACGTTAGATCACAATTTATAATAATTCGGCCTGAATAAATTCACCAGTAATAGTGATCTAAATAATCCAGTAAATCAACTAGGTAATGGTTACCACAATAGTTATAGTCTAGATAATCGAGCTAATGTAAAAGTTCTCATCCAGGTAGTGTAATCTCAGCTTAATAGAATTCTGCTATCACTGTTGAGTATACAATACAGTGGGTGATATCAAAGTTGTGAATACTTTACATCAATAATAATAATAATCAGAGAATAGGGGTAATAGTAAGTTGAATATTCACAGAAAAAGGTTTAATCAGTTATAACCTGGGCTATAAATTTAGCCAGTGTACTTGTATAAATAACAATGTGTGCGTGCTTGGTGCTACTATAGTTTTCTATATTTCATTAGGCGCATATTCCTAGAAGTTGGAATACGGTCTTTGTTAAGATAAACATAGTTCTGTGCCGCCCAGACCTCCGATATAGCCAATTTTGTTTTGTTAAAGTTATTGAATAATTTAACCCTAGTTAATAATATGTTTCTGTCTGGTACAGTCAAGATTCAGTAGTCAAAGTTGCTGGGTTTGGTCAATACAGCAAATGCTGCAAGAATAATTTGGCTCATATTAATCGGTCTTCCTAATTTTGGGCACACACTCCATAGAAAACTTGGTCAGCAATTATTCTGGCGCCTCCCAGATTATATTGATTGATAAATGTCCTAGGGTTTGTTCACAGTACTATAGGTTATTAGGGGGCGCATACATTCATAAACTGGGTATGTAATTAATGTTACATCTGGCACAACTCAGATTTTATAAAATTTAGTATCTTTCAGTTTACAATAAATTTCTACAACGTAACACACATTCCTTCCAAGCACACGTTTATGTAGTTAAATAAATAAAGTTGGCATAACCCAGATTTGAAATAATAATTATCATACAGCTCGTAGTTAATGCACAGCAAAATTGCAAGTGTGTGGAAGTTCAAATTATGTGCCTTATGGCACAGCCAATGTTATGATTCTAAAGTATTACAACTCACATTCATTGGTCTGTAAAATCTTGTGGTACACGCTCATTCATATACTGAGTTTATAATTCAAGTTAAGTCTGGCACAACCCAGTTTCAATAAATGCTTTCTATCATTCAGTTTGTGTTAGGTATCAGCGGTATAACATCTAATCAGACAGAAAGCTCTGAAAGCTGAGTTTATAGTTAAAGTTAAGTCTGGCACAACCCAGATTTTATGAAAAAGCTAAGTTTCCATTAGTTTAAATTTGAATCAACATCGTAACACACATTCATTCCCAACACTCGATTTGGCAGTAAAAGTAAATAAAGTCTGGCACAACCCAGGTTTTATAAATAATGATTATCATACGGTTTGTGGTTAATTCGCAACTGAGTTGCAAGTTAATATGTAAGTTTCAGTTTGAGCGCCGTACGGCACAGCGAATGCTGTGATTATAAAGCAGTATCACTCGCACTCTTAGGTCTGTAAGGTCTTATAATGCACGCTCATTCATACAATGATTTAGTAGTTTAAGTTAAAACTGGCACAACCCAGTTACTATAAAAGTATCAACGGCGTAGCATATAATTGTTCAAAAAACTCAGTTAGCAATTAATGAAATAAAGTCTGGCACAACCCAGGCTATATGAATATAACTTGTTATTGTGTATATAGTAAGAAAGGTATATTAACTATAAGCGCCGTGTAAGAAGTCCCTATTCGGTACACAGACCCAGATAGGCCAAATGCCAATGATTAGCTCTATAATTGCGGTAACCCTACACTCCACATGATTTAGCGGTACTGGGCTTGTTTAAAATACATAAGAAAATAGAGTGTGAACAAGTAATTTGGTATATCAGGTTCATTGTGGGGTGGCTACCAATTGCTTTATATGGACAGGTTGATTAACTTTGTTTTGTTTGGTAATATTTTATTTTAAACACATAATTTTATGCTACCATTTCCTCTGCTGTCTACCTTACTGGGTATATTTTATATAGATTACCTTTTGGCTTGGGATATGATTTATATGAGACTTCTATTTCTTTTTCTTACTACTGTTATTACTGTAAAATTGAATTGACATTTGTTTGGCTTTATGAAGGAGCTGCATGTGTACATTTTCTTTGTTATTGTGAATAAAGTTTGTTTATTTAAAATAAAAAAAAAAGAAGATAGGAAGTATCCAAGAGTATGGTCTTCATTGTCCTAACTGCCTCTAAATGTAAAGCTTAATAACTTACAGCTAGATTACGAGTTTTGCGTTATGAGCGGTGCGGTACTAACTTGCAAGTTAATACCACCGCTCACTTCCCTACAGCGCTGGTATTACAGGTTTATAAAAACCCAGCGTTAGCAGGCAATACCAGCGCTGCTGAAAGCCGCGGTGAGCTGGTGTAACGTGCTCGTGCACGATTTCCTCATAGACATCAATGGGGAGAGCCTGCTGAAAAAAGTCTAACACCTGCAAAAAAAGCAACGTAAAGCTCGGTAACGCAGCACCATTGATTCCTATGGGGAAACTAAATTTATGTTTACACCTAACACCCTAACATGAACCCCGAGTCTAAACACCACTAATCTTACACTTATTAACCCCTAATCTGCCACCCCCGATATCGCCGACACCTACATTATACTTATTAACCCCTAATCTGCTGCTCCGGACATTGTTGACACCTACATTATACTTATTAACCCCTAATCTGCCGCCCCCGACATCGCCAACACCTACATTATACTTATTAACCCCTAATCTGCCACCCCGACATCACCAACACCTACATTATACTTATTAACCCTTAATCTGTCTCTCCGGACATCGCCGCCACTATAATAAACATATTAACCCCTAAACCGTCGATCTCCCGCATCGCAAACACTAGTTAAATATTTTTAACCACTAATCTGCCGCCCATAATATTGCCGCCACCTACCTACATTTATTAACCCCTAATTTGCCGGCCCCAACGTCGCCGCCACTATACTAAAGTTATAAACCCCTAAACCTAAGTCTAACCTTAACCCTAACGCCCCCTAACTTAAATATTCAATTCAAATAAATCTAAATAAAAATTACTATCATTACCTAAATAATTCCTATTTAAAACTAAATCTTACTTGTAAAATAAACCCTAAGATAGCTACAGAAGAGGCAGAAGAGGTCCTCCAAACGGGCAGAAATCTACATCCAGACGGCATCCCTTGAATTCCGATTGGCTGATAGAATTCTATCAACCAATCAGAATTAAAGGTGAAAAAATCCTATTGGCTGATGCAATCAGCCAATAGGATTCAGCTTCAATCCTATTAGCTGATCCAATCAGCCAATAGGATTGAGCTTGCATTCTATTGGCTGTTCCAGTCAGCCAATAGAATGCAAGCTCAATTCTATCGGCTGATTGGATCAGCCAATAGGATTGAAGCTGAATCCTATTGGTTGATTGCATCAGCCAATAGGATTTTTTCACCTTTAATTCCGATTGGCTGATAGAATTTTATCAGCCAATCGGAATTCAAGGGACGCCATCTTGTATGACGTCACTTAAAGGAACCTTCATTCGGGAAGAAGACTTCGATTGAAGAGGATGCTCCGCGCCGGATGTCTTGAAGATGGACCCGCTCCGCGCCGGATGGATGAAGATAGAAGATGCCGTCTGGATGAAGACTTCTGCCCATCTGGAGGACCACTACTGCCAGCTTGGATGAAGACTTCTCCCGGCTTTGTTGAGGACTTCTTGCCGCTGTAAGGGGATCTTCAGGGGTTAGTGGGTTTTTTAAGGGGTTATTTGGGGGGGTTTAGTTTTAGATTAGGGTTTGGGCAATTGAAAAATAGCTAAATGCCCTTTTAAGGGCAATGCCCATCCAAATGCCCTTTTCAGGGCAATGAGGAGCCTAGGTTTTTTTAGTTAGGATTTTATTTGGGGGGTTGGTTGTGTGGGTGGTGGGTTTTACTGTTGGGGGTGTTTGTATTGTTTTTTACAAGTAAAAGAGATTATTTCTTTGGGGCAATGCCCCGCAAAAGGCCCTTTTAAGGGCTATTGGTAGTTTAGGCTAGGGTTTTTTTTTATTTTGGGGGGCTTTTTATTTTGATAGGGCTATTAGATTAGGCGTAATTAGTTTAAATATCTGATAATTTCTTATTTTATTTTGTGTAATTTAGTTTGTTTGTTTTTGTGATTTAGGTAATTGTATTTAATTTAGGTAATTTATTTAATTGTAGTGTAAGGTTAGGTGTTAGTATAACTCAGGTTAGTTTTTATTTTACAGGTAAATTTGTATTTGTTTTAGCTAGGTAGCTAGTAAATAGTTAATAATTATTTACTAACTAGTCTACCTAGTTAAAATAAATACAAACTTGCCTGTAAAATAAAAATAAACCCTAAGCTAGATACAATGTAACTATTAGGTATATTGTAGCTAGCTTAGGGTTTATTTTATAGGTATTTAGTTTTAAATAGGAATTATTTAGGTAATGATAATAACTTTAGTATAGTGGCGGCAATGTTGGGGGCGGCAGATTAGGGGTTAATAACTGTAATGTAGGTTGCGGCGATGTTAGGGACAGCAGATTATGGGTTAATAATATGAAACTAGTGTTTGCCAAGCGGGAGTGCAGCGGTTTAGGGGTTAATATGTTTATTATAGTGGCGGCGATGTCGGGAGCGGCAGATTGGGAGTTAATAATTTTATTTTAGTGTTTGCGATGTGGGATGGCCTCAATTTAGGGGTTAATAGGTAGTTTATGGGTGTTAGTGTACTTTTAACACTTTAGTTATGAGTTTTATGTTACCGCTTTGTAGCGTAAAACTCATAACTACTGACTTTAGATTGCGTTACGAATCTTGCGGGATAGGCTGTACCACTAACTTTTTAGCCTCCCAGAAAAAGCTTGTAATATTGGCGCTATGGAAATCCTATTGAAAAAAGACTTTACGCAAATTGCGTAAGTTAATTTGCGTTACGGCCAAAAAAGTGTGCGGTACAGCTTTTGTAATAGCAGCGGTAGTGAAAAAGCAGCGTTATAACCCATAACGCTGCTTTTTCACTCATAACGCAAAACTCGTAATCTAGCCGTTAGTCAGGGACTAAAGTGTCATTAATGTTTATGAATATTTTTCTTGTTATTGTCATTTTTTAAGTTTAAAATTGGAAAGGGATCTAGACCAGAAAACAAAATCCAAAAGTATGGTTAAAAAAAATACTACCTATACTGAAGCTTACCAGATGTCCCAGTTTGACTGGGATTGTCCCTATTTGGAAGTGTTGTAACAGTGTCCCACCCGATTTTTCATTCTGTCCCAGCCGTAGGGTTGCTACCCAGCCGGTGCCAGAATGAGTAAAATAGCAGCAATGCAAATGCCATTTTTTTTAAACTCTAACTGTGCACAGTCTGTGCTAGTCCATGCCAGTGACGTGACTGATGTCTGTGCTGCAAGACTTGCTGGTAAGGATACCTTGCTGAGGTTACAAATATTACTAGCAATGTAACTATGGTGTCTACGCTTGCCCACCCATCTTGACCGTGCAGCTGACAGAGTAGTTTGCTTTCGCCACACTTAACTACCCATGCTCCCTGTGGTACATCAAACTGCAATCTATTGTGTTGATTTCCTAGCTCCTTTAATTATACCCATGCATCTGTAAATGCGTTACTACTTTTAGTAAAAGGGGTGGGTGCCATAGCTGCAATACAGATGACAGTTATCACTCTAGTTCAGTAACTTGTGCAGTGTTGCTCAAAGTTTTGAAGTTCTACACTCTAAGATACCTATGTGTGAAATAAACGTCCACTTATACTATATACTGTCTGTTATCATTGCGGTTTCGGGTATTTGCGCTGCAGGCAGTTAAGTAACATTATTTTAGTTTGCCTCCCTGTTCTCATTTTAATTTCTTGAAGGATCAATTTGTTTGACCTGTGTATCTGAAGAGCTTTACCCATTTGCACATGCATTGTGTTTATTTCTTGGAACATATTAAAGGTATGTTTAACAAGTTGGGATGTATTTATCTCTAACTTGAAAATAAGTTCCGGTCGGCAATCACCACACCCCGTGACCACGCCCCCTGACCCCCCCCCCCCACTGGCACTGTGCCAGGTGGTCCCAGTTTCACCTCTAAAAATTATGGTAAGCCTATCTATACTAAATGTTTTCCAAACAGAAAATCAGCACAAATTACATATTTTTAATAGGTAGTGTAAGCGGCTCTAATAAAACCAGTTTTGTTTTATTTAATTATTTGTACTTGAAACTATTAAATAGTTCAGTGTTATTTTTATTGGCTAATATTTTCCATTGAATACATTGGTTATACAGTTTGTATTTTTGTTTTTATATTCTAACAAAGAGCAGTATAAAGACCCTAGAGTATATATGTGTGTGTGTAAAAATATTTTTATCTACATTATTTCCAAAACTTATCATTTTGACACTCAAGTCAAAATTAAACTTCATGATTCAGATACAGTATGTAATTTTAAACAACTTTCCAATTTACTTCCATCAACAAAATGTGCACAGTCTTTTTATATTTACACTTTTTGAGTCACCAGATCCTACTGAGCATGTGCAAGAATTCACAGCATATACGTATATGCATTTGTGATTGGCTGATGACTGTCACATGATACAGGGGGAGTGGAAATAGACTTAACTTTGCAATTTATTTAACATAAATCTACTGTTCATTTGAAGTTCAGACTAAGTGCTATTGCATTGTCTTCTTATCATGCATTTGTTGATTATGCAAATGTACAGTGTTGACCGGTCCTTTAAGCTTACAATACAAGGAACACATTTGCAAATTAAAATACATGATGGCTTCTCAAACCAATTTGTATTGCACATTAAGGGCCAGATTACGAGTGGAGTGATATTAAATGCTCCTGCTCGAGCGTTAACTGCACTAGAAGTAAGCTTTTTGCATGTGTCGGGTTGCACTCATATTATGAGTTGAAATTAAACTGATTTCGCTCTTGCGCTAACCTGACAAGCGCAAAAAGCCAAACTTGCAATATTGCACTGCTGAAAAAACGTATTCTCCCTAGAAGTCAATGAAACAAAAAAAGTGGGAAAAAAACATAACACCCTACTTTAGCTCGAACCTGATCGCATATTCTCAAGTGCGCTAATCTGACATAAAAATATGACTATTTCACATTTCAATGTTCTTCACATAGCAGAATATGTTCTGTTTATTAATAAATATTTTGGTACAATATATATCTATACTTATGGATATAGATAATTTTATATATTGGTATATATACAACTATTTATAGGAATATCTTTTTATAAATACTTAGAACATATTCTGCTATGTGCAGAACATTGGAATGTGAAATATTTACAGCAGATACACAATATAACACTTTATTAAATATGAATATTTCATCAATATGCTTTTACATGTTTTCATCTACTTAAAGGGACACTGAACCCAATTTTTTTCTTTCATGATTTAGATAGAGCATGCAATTTTAAGCAACTTTCTAATTTACTTCTATAATAATTTTTTTCTTTGTTCTAATGCTATCTTAATTTGAAAAAGAAGGCATCTAAGCTAAGGAGACAGCAAATGTTTGGTTCAGAACCATGGATAGCACTTGTTTATTGGTGCTGTCCAATCAGCAAGGACAACTCAGGTTGTTCACCAAAAATGGGCCGGCATCAAAACTTACATTCTTTCTTTTCAAATAAACATACCAAGCGAATGAAGAAAATTTGATTATAGGAGTAAATTAGAAAGTTGCTTAAAATTGCATGCTCTATCTGAATCATGAAAGAAAAAATTTGGGTTCAGTGTCCCTTTAACTGCAAACGGCTCCAATGCACATATATACAGTCTATGTCTATATGTGTGTACATATGTTTTTATGTGTTCATGTGTGTATATATGTCTGTAAATACATATATACACATAAAAATATGCTCTATCTGAATCACGAAAGAAAAAATTTGGGTTCAGTGTCCCTTTAACTGCAAACGGCTCCAATGCACATATATACAGTCTATGTCTATATGTGTGTACATATGTTTTTATGTGTTCATGTGTGTATATATGTCTGTAAATACATATATACACATAAAAATACATAAATACATATGTCCGCATATATAGACATACAGTATATACATACATATACATCTCTAGACATGTATATGTATGTCTATGTTAAAGCCCTTTGAAACCTTTTTTTTTCCTAACACCTGAGCCCTCATAACTTTGAGCCCTTATAACGTTTGTGTGCAATATTTTTTAAAATATTTTTTGTTAGTGTTATTATGAATGTAACTGTACTTTGTAATGTATTTTGTGTGTTTTGTGCATTAGTTAACCAGAACTCTGAGGACGCGCTAACCCTACACCTTTTAATTTCATTTGCCCTTAAGCAATCACATTTACTTTCAACTTGTAATACAATCAAAAAACCAAACGTGCAAACACCTGCATTAAACCCCTTACACTTCACTCCTAATCTGGTCCTAATTATACTTATATGCAGATCGGGAATCTAATGCTTTCAATCTTGCCTTCCACTCTCATGTCTCGGTACTCAGCTACCTCATCCCATTTACAACACACACAATGTTATTATTCACTACAGTTGGCTTATTCCTACTCTAAATGTTTAGCCCTATAGATAGATAGATAGACAAATAATGTATGCAAAGAAATATACAAGATCATATGTAATGTATGGTCATTTTTTTACTTTCAGGTGTCCTTTGCAATATTTACTTTCAATAAGGAAGATTATTACATGCAAATAACTACAAATGCAGTGATTGTACTTGTGTACTAAGGCCTCTGTAGACTAAAATGAGAGTGTTTAACATTATGGTAGACACTATTTCAGTTTAAAGTCTCATTGCATTCTTTATATACAAAGACATTAATATTAGTTTTATAAATAAAAGTTATATTATTCAATGAACCACATATATTAACATTTACAAAATATCTCTACACTATAGAAAATAAGCTGTATAGAAAATAATACTTTCTAGAGCAGTGTTTCTCAACTCCAGTCCTCAAGACCCTTAACAGGCCAGATATTCAATATATCTTAACTAGAGCACAGGTGAAATAATCATCTAAATGGTGAGAGCAGGTCAGTAACCATGGTTACTGATCAGCTGATTATTTCACCTGTGCTCTAGTTAAGATATAATGAATATCTGGCCTGTTAAGGGCCCTGGGGACTGGAGTTGAGAAACACTGTTCTAGAGAGAGCCCCCTCTCTCTCTCTTGCTTTTGCACATGTGTGTGTGTATGTATATATATATATTGAGAGATGGATAAAAAACACGCACACGTGTATACATATATATATATATATATATATATATATATATATACTCACATTTCAAAGATACATTTCATTTTAATTATGTATATCTATCTATATATATATACTGTGTATATATATATATATATATATATATATATATATATATATATATACATACATATATAAAACATTGTAATTTACAAATATTTAATTTTCCTTACCACCATCAGCGTAGGTTTCTGTCCCATATCCATCCTGCAATCCATTATTCCATGTGCCTTCATACTTGGCTCCACTGCTCATACTTTGTCTAACGCCATATCTTCCCTTGAACCCATGAGTCCATTCTCCTTTGTATACCCATCTTCCTTTAGTTTCAATACCCAAGCCGTGTCTTTTTCCTTGAGCCCAATATCCTTCATATGTATTGCCGCTGGGCCAGGTATAAATGCCTACCACTTCAAAACCGTAATTCCAGGAGCCTGAGTACTCGCCTTGACCTTTCGGTCCAGTGCAGATGCCATGGCCATGGGCTTTGCCACCTTCCCACCCACCACAATATGCCCCTCCATCATCAAAATCAAATCGTCCACCACTCATTGTACCATCAAATTCCAGAAAAAAAAAAACGAATGAAGAAAAATGTATTTTGAAAACAAATTTACTTTGCCGGAAATAAATACTTGGATCTTAAAATTCCATATTTGACATTGGCAAAAAAATGTAAAATATATCAGTCTCTAAATAATGCAGTTGAAAAAAAAAATGAACGTGTTACTGCTAAATCATAATTTTGTTACGGGCTGTGTGCAGGGAAAATATAAACAGATTTGCTGTGATAAGTTTTATAAAAATAGATTTCAAAATGAATTCATTATATAAATATTTCTTGTATTCTTATTCAGCTATTTATAATTTGCAAAGAAGATAGCAGCAAATTAAAAAAAGATAAAAATAAAAGATTTCTATGGGATAATTAAGTCGTTCCCCATTAAGGAAATTGCAGTTTCACACACACAGTGTTGATGTTTGAGTTAAACCTATTTCTTCTTCAAATGTATTTTGGATTTTAAATTCAAAGGGGTTAACTTTCTCTGCAGCCCTACCATGCATTATCCGGCTCTTCTTTCTCATGGTATCATGATGTTAACCCTCCCTGCAGAATGTCTCCCTTCCCCTGCTGGAGAAAAAAGAACGAAGAGTCCCCTGTGTCACAGAGCAGGAGTTGTGTGAATGTTAAAACAGACCTAAGAAGGCTATCAGATCCCAGCTGTTCCAAAAATAAAGCCCAATCCTAGCACTCCTCTAAGGCCACTTTTGAAAGCAGTAAAAAAAAAATCCCTTATGAACTAGTGTAGAGGGAAGGGCTGATGGGGGAAGAAGAGTAGCTTAAAATAGAGTGAGTGGCTGATTGGGGATTTCTAATGGTTTCATATTATGATTCTACCTACAGAGACTAGTGTAAGGTGGCAAATGAATGGAGACTTTTAAATGGACATTAAATACTTTAAAATGTTTAATTATATGTAGAAAAAAAGTTGGCAATATATAGTTTCATCATTTGTTTTGTTCCCTTTGCCTGTGATTTAACTTTGAAAACTATGGTAATTCCATTTCCCCTGTTTTTATAAAGTTATGGATGTCTCCATGTTGAAACCTAGGTTTGCCTTTTTTTTTTTTTTGCTGAAAACAATTAAGGCCAGATATAACATGCACATTATTGTTGTGTGGAATAAAATGTTTAAGGGAACTTGAATTCATGATTAAAAAAAATAAAATAAAATTGGTATAATGTTTTTTATTTGCACACTTCATCTGTCTCTAATTGTCCTAAGCAGAAGAGATTTTAAAAAAGAAAAACTTTATAGAATCTGAAGTACTAATAGAAACTAAAACTTTAAACTTATTTCTGTTAATCTTTGGTTGGATTACATCATTATAACTAACATTTATTTACTGATTAAAGGGATACTAAACCCACATTTTTTCATACATGATTCAGATAGAGCATGCAATTTTAAGCAACTTTTATTATTTACTCCTTTTATCAATTTTTTTTCATTCTCTTGGTATCTTTTTCTACATTTAGCCACCAATCAACAAGCTCTACCCAGGTGCTAAACCAAAAATAGGCTGGATCCCAAGCTTACATTCCTGCTTTTCAAATAAAGATGCCAAGAAAGCAAAGAAAAATTGATAATAGGAGTAAATAAGAAAGTTTTTTAGAATTGAATGCTCTGTCTGAAACATGAAAGAAAAAAATTGGATTTCATATCCCTTTAATGTTACTTAAATTATACTGCACATTTAAGTCAGCCAGAATAGTTTTTTAGAATTGTGAACTTCTGGAACTACTAAGCAGCTGTGCTTTTTTTAGATGACCCACATGCATAAAAATAAAATGTAATTTGTCAGAAGAGCAGTTATATATTTTTAATTGCCTCTCCTAGACACAAAAAAAAAAAAAAAAATTACAATAATGTATCCTGACAGTGTTTTTAGGCTGATGTACACTATGGGGCATATTTATCAAGCACGGTATGGAGCTTGATGTCCTGTGTTTCTGGCGAGTCATCAGACTCGCCAGAAACAGCAGTTATGAAGCAGCGGTCACAAAGACCGCTGCTCCATAACCTGTCCGCCTGTTCTGAGCAGGCGGACAGACATCGCCGCAATACAACCCGATCGAGTACGATCGGGTTGATTGACACCCCCTGCTGGCGGCTGATTGGCCACGAGTCTGCAGGACGCGGCGTTGCCCAGCAGCTCTTGTGAGTGCAATGCTGAATACGGTGATCGTATTGCTCGCCGTATTCAGCGATGTCTGTCTGACCTGATCCGCACTGTCGGATCAGGTCCGACAGACATTGATAATTAGAGGCCTTTGTATTTAAACCTCAGTTCTGCATTTTTTTCTTTGAGTTGCCTGTTCCTATAAGATAATTTTATTTGTTGTTTTTAGCGAAAAAGATATTGGCCTAAATTGGGCTAGATTGCAAGTGACACTTTTGGGTTGCGTTAAGCAATATCGTAAGCATGCTAACTTGTGTGCCTATTACAAGATGAAAGTAAACAGATGTGCCTGAGTGCAAATAAAATCAAGACCTAGCATAAAGTGTAAGGGTTAAAAAAAAGTTGCACCAAGCACAACATCAAAATAAAGCGTTACACTCATATACACTATCAGCAAAAAATTATTCATATAGATATTTTTTTTTCTAAAGGTTAAAAGGTATGTTAAATGACAAGGTGTTTCAATGGAAAGGGCTATTATGTGTGTGTGTGTGTATATATATATATATATATATATATATATATATATATATATATATATACAGTATATATACAGGGTGTCACGATTTCCGTTCATCGCCGCTTCACTGTGGCTCCCGGAGCTCTCCTCTTGTGTTTACGTCACGTTGCCTAGCAACGTGACATATTTTCTGACACTCCCTCTGATGTCACGGACCACTCTCTCAGCCTTTAAATCTCGGCGGGAGATATTGCTTGGGGCCCGTTTGTAAAATCCTGTCTTTGAATCAGTGAGTACTCAGTTGTTTTTTTTAATATTCCTCTCCCTTCCTTCTGGAGATTTGTTCCTGTGCCTGAATTCCTTTCTAATCCTAAAAACCTCAATCTCTGAATTTAATCTACCTTGTATTTCTGACATTGCTTGCCTCAATTGTTGCAAACCTGCAAAGAAGGAGCATTAATCATTTGTTTGCTAATAATCTGCTTAAAGGGACATTATCTTTATTTGTTGCAAACCTGCAAAGAAGGAGCATTAATCATTTGTTTGCTAATAACCTGCTTAAAGGGACATTATCTTTATTTGTTGCAAACCTGCAAAGAAGGAGCATTAATCATTTGTTTGCTAATAACCTGCTTAAAGGGACATTATCTTTATTTGTTGCAAACCTGCAAAGAAGGAGCATTAATCATTTGTTTGCTAATAACCTGCTTAAAGGGACATTATCTTTATTAAGTTGCAAGACCTGCAAAGAAGGAGCATTAATCATTTGTTTGCTAATAACCTGCTTAAAGGGACATTATCTTTATTTGTTGCAGACCTGCAAAGAAGGTACATTTATCGTTTGTTTGCTGATAACCTGATTAAAGGGACATTAATCTTATTTGTTGCAAACCTGCAAAGAAGGAGTATTTATCTATTGTTTGCTGATAACCTGCTTAAAGGGACATTATTTCCAATTATCAATTGTTTGCCGGTAACCTGCTTAAAAATACATTATTTTGGTATTTCCTGTAATCAAGAAGATATACAGAGTTACTATTTCTTTTGGGAGAACCTTGTATCCTGCTTATTTTTGTTTCCTGAGTGGGTCACGTCCTGGATATTCCTCAGTGTGCTAGCGTGTGTTCTACCTTTCACGCTAGCAATTGGGTTAGATCCTGGGCTGACTATATACGGCTGACACTACAAACGGGCCATAAATGGACCCCACTGAATTATCCATGGCCGTGGCTCACCAGGGACAATTACTGGGATCTCATTCTACCCACTTGCAATCCTTGGACTCTAAGCTAGATCAAATAACTACATTATTACAGAGCTTGGTTGCTCCTATCCCTCCCAATCCTAATCCTATTGAGGTTACTCCTCCTCCAAATCCCAACAACCAATTACAAGGACAATTGAGTCCCAGGATACCTCTTCCAGACAAATATGATGGGAATCCTGAAGATTGTAGGTTTTTTTTGAATCAATGCCGACTTCACTTTCGTAACAGTCCTAACCTCTTTGCTACTCCCTCTTCTAAGATTACATTCCTCATTTCTTTAATGAAAGGAAGAGCTTTGGCCTGGGTATCACCTTTATTAGAAAAGAATGATCCTTTACTTCAGGATGTGGATACCTTTCTTTCAGTATTCTCTAACGTGTTCGACAAACCTGGAAGGTCTTCCGCTGCGGAAGCCTCTCTTTTAGACCTACGACAGGGTGGTCAACCTGTGTCCCAGTATGCTATTGAGTTCCGCACTCTTGCATCTGAAACTACTTGGAATCAAGGAGCTCTTAGAGCAGCTTTTCGTAAAGGACTTTCAGAACGTCTCAAAGATGAATTGGTGTATCGGGAACTTCCGGAATCCCTTGAAGCCTTGATAAATCTTTGTATCTGTCTCGATTCTAGATACCGGGAACGCCAACAAGAAAGAGAAAGAAATCAAAAGTCTACAACTCGAACCCCTTTTCGTCTGGCTCCTCATTTTTCTAACCCAGTAACGCCTACTTCTTCCTCTCCTGATCAGACTGAACCTATGGAAGTTGGAACCATAAAATTAACAGAAACTGAGCGTTTAAGAAGACGGTCTCTTGGCCTGTGTTTATACTGTGGTCTTAAAGGGCATTTACTGAGAGATTGTCCTACCAGGCCAGTAAAAGCCAGGGCTGAACTTCTGTCCAGGGAACTGAGTTAAGCCATAAAGAAGTTCATTCCCTCTATAATAAACTTTTTTTTCCAGTGACTCTTCTAATTGGTGGTAGCAAGATTCATACCCAAGCTCTTATCGATTCTGGCTCAGGAGGAGTGTTCATTGACTCCACTTTTGTGACTACTCACAGAATTCCCTTGATAAGAAAAAAGTTTTCAGTCTCTGTCACTACCGTGAGTGGAGATCCTTTGGGTTCCGGATTCATCCAGTTTACTACTAAACCCATACTTTTTTCCGTCGGAGTCCTTCATTGTGAGAAGATATGTTTTGATGTTATTTCTACTCCTCAATTTTCTATAATTTTGGGTCTTCCTTGGCTTCAATTGCATAACCCCACCTTTTCTTGGACCCATGGGGAACTCACCTCTTGGGGGTCTTCATGCCATACTAATTGTCTTCAAGAAGTTACCAAGGCATCACTCACTATTGCTCTCACTTCCGACACTACTGGTTCTTTACCTATGCCTTACCAAGATTTTGTCGATGTGTTTTCTAAGAAAGAAGCAGAACGCCTTCCTCCTCACCGTCCATTTGATTGCCCCATTGATCTCCTCCCTGGAGCTCCTTATCCTCGAGGCAAGACTTACCCACTTTCAAGACCTGAAAATGTAGCTCTGGAAGAATACATCAAAGATAATCTGGCCAGAGGATTTATTCGACCCTCCTCGTCTCCTGTAGGGGCTGGATTTTTCTTTGTGGGTAAGAAGGATGGCGGCCTGCGACCTTGTATCGATTACAGAGGGCTAAATCAAATTACCATCAAGAACAGCTATCCTTTACCCCTTATACCTGAATTATTCACGTATCTTCAAGGTTCCACCATATTTACCAAGCTAGATCTTCGTGGTGCATACAACCTCATCCGTATGCGCGAAGGTGATGAGTGGAAGACAGCCTTTAACACTCGATTTGGGCATTATGAATATCTGGTCATGCCGTTTGGGCTGTGTAATGCCCCTGCTGTTTTTCAACACTTTGTAAATGAGATTTTTCGGGATGTTTTGAATATTTTTGTCATCATTTATCTTGACGACATTTTAATTTTTTCTCAAAACTACCAAGATCATATACATCATGTAAGGCAGGTACTCCAACGCTTAAGAACCAATCATCTTTTTGCCAAATTGGAAAAATGTTCTTTTCATCAAAGATCCATACCCTTCCTGGGATATGTAATTTCCGAATCAGGTTTTGAGATGGATCCAACTAAACTTTCTGCCATTTTGGATTGGCCTAGACCTGACTCTCTTAAAGCTCTTCAACGTTTTCTGGGTTTCGCCAGTTATTATAGAAAATTCATCAAAGGATTTGCTACAATTACGTCACCTCTTACGTCTCTCACCAGGAAAGGGCAAAATTGTAAAGTATGGCCTCCTGAGGCTGTTAACGCTTTCGATTCTCTCAAAGAAGCCTTCTCTTCTGCACCTGTCCTCCGTCATCCAAATCTGGATTTTCAATTCATCCTAGAAGTGGATGCTTCTTCTGTTGCTGCTGGGGCTGTTCTTTCCCAACGAATACCTGACACAGGAAAGATTCATCCTGTTGGATTCTTCTCCAAGAAATTCACCCCTTCTGAATTAAATTATGATGTAGGCAATAAGGAGTTGCTTGCCATTAAAATGGCCTTGGACGAATGGAGGCATTGGTTAGAGGGTACTTCCTTACCATTTACTATACTCACTGACCATAAGAACCTTCTATATCTTCAAACAGCCAAACGACTGAATTCCAGACAAGCACGTTGATCCTTATTCTTCTCACGTTTTCATTACAATCTGTCTTATATACCCGGTTCCAAGAACATCAAAGCTGACGCCCTTTCCAGACAATTCCAAGATACCTCAACCCCTGAATCTGGTAACATTCTTCAACCTCATAAAGTCTTAGCCCAGTTATCAACTACTTGGTTACAAGATTTACAATCTGCCCAGAAGAATCTTCCTTTGTCTTTTAAACCCCCTGATGGTCTTCTCTTTGTTCCTGAACGTCTTCGTTCCAAGATACTATTTTGAGCTCATGACAGTCCTCTCTCTGGACATCCAGCCATCAGTAACACTGCTCGGAATCTCAAGCAACATGTCTGGTGGCCTACTCTCTCTCAGGATGTCAAAGATTATGTCTCAGTGTGCACACAGTGTGCCGCCAATAAGACTCCTCGTCAACTTCCTTCTGGTTTGCTCCAACCGTTACCCATTCCTCATCAGCCTTGGACCCATTTATCCATGGATTTTATTACAGACCTTCCTCTTTCAGCTGGAAACAACACTATTTGGGTAGTTGTTGACAGGTTTACTAAAACAGCACACTTCATTCCTTTACCTGGTTTACCATCTGCCAAAAGACTTTCTGAACTATTTCTTTCACACATTGTGAGATTACATGGCTTCCCTCTGGATATCGTCTCAGATAGAGGGGTACAATTTGTTTCCCGGTTTTGGAGATCACTCTGCAAGCACTTTGGAACAACGATCTCTTCGTCTACCTCACATCATCCAGAATCTAATGGCCAAACCGAAAGGGTAAACCAGTGCCTGGAAACTTATCTTAGACACTATGTGGATCATCATCATTCTAATTGGAGTGGCTATCTCCCACTAGCAGAATTGGCCCATAACGCCCGATACAATTCCTCTCTTCAGACATCTCCTTTTCATGCAGCCTATGGATTTCAACCCAGAACATTTCCTCTTCATACTTCTTCCACGGAAAATCCTGCTTCTGATCTAACTGCCCGGAGATTAACTCGTCATTGGAGGAGGATACGTCTTCTTCTTTCCAAGGCTTCCAAACGTTATAAGTTCTTTTCTGATCTTCGGCGGAAGAAAGCTCCCAAATATCGGCATGGCGATAAGGTTTGGGTCTCTTCACGTCATCTTCGTCTCAAGCAGCCTTCCACCAAATTGGGCCCACGGTATGTGGGTCCTTTCCGAATACTGGGTCAAGTTTGTTCTACTGCCTACCGAATTGCTCTGCCCAAGACTCTCAAGGCTCATTCTGTATTCCATGTGTCTCTTCTAAAACCTATGTTGTCTAATAGGTATTCTAAACCTATGTTAAAGCCTCCACCTCTTTTGATTCATGGACAACCTGAATTTGAGGTCAGTCACATTCTGGATTCCAAACTTCGTGGCAAACATTTGTACTATCTCATTCATTGGAAGGGTTATCCAGTTACGGAGCGATCCTGGGAACCCGCTCGGCAGGTGAACGCCCCTGCCTTGGTTAAGGCATTTCACAAGCTTCATCCTTCCAAGCCTGCTCCTGTTCCCCGGAGGGGTCCTTGAGGGGGGGGTACTGTCACGATTTCCGTTCATCGCCGATTCACTGCGGCTCCCGGAGCTCTCCTCTTGTGTTTACGTCACGTTGCCTAGCAACGTGACGTATTTTCTGACACTCCCTCTGATGTCACGGACCTCTCTCTCAGCCTTTAAATCTTGGCGGGAGATATTGCTTGGGGCCCGTTTGTAAAATCCTGTCTTTGAATCAGTGAGTACTCAGTTGTTTTTTTTTATATTCCTCTCCCTTCCTTCTGGAGATTTGTTCCTGTGCCTGAATTCCTTTCTAATCCTAAGAACCTCAATCTCTGAATTTAATCTACCTTGTATTTTTGACATTGCTTGCCTCAATTGTTGCAAACCTGCAAAGAAGGAGCATTAATCATTTGTTTGCTAATAATCTGCTTAAAGGGACATTATCTTTATTTGTTGCAAACCTGCAAAGAAGGAGCATTAATCATTTGTTTGCTAATAACCTGCTTAAAGGGACATTATCTTTATTTGTTGCAAACCTGCAAAGAAGGAGCATTAATCATTTGTTTGCTAATAACCTGCTTAAAGGGACATTATCTTTATTTGTTGCAAACCTGCAAAGAAGGAGCATTAATCATTTGTTTGCTAATAACCTGCTTAAAGGGACATTATCTTTATTAAGTTGCAAGACCTGCAAAGAAGGAGCATTAATCATGTGTTTGCTAATAACCTGCTTAAAGGGACATTATCTTTATTTGTTGCAGACCTGCAAAGAAGGTACATTTATCGTTTGTTTGCTGATAACCTGATTAAAGGGACATTAATCTTATTTGTTGCAAACCTGCAAAGAAGGAGTATTTATCTATTGTTTGCTGATAACCTGCTTAAAGGGACATTATTTCCAATTATCAATTGTTTGCCGGTAACCTGCTTAAAAATACATTATTTTGGTATTTCCTGTAATCAAGAAGATATACAGAGTTACTATTTCTTTTGGGAGAACCTTGTATCCTGCTTATTTTTGTTTCCTGAGTGGGTCACGTCCTGGATATTCCTCAGTGTGCTAGCGTGTGTTCTACCTTTCACGCTAGCAATTGGGTTAGATCCTGGGCTGACTATATACGGCTGACACAGGGCTCAAAAAATCAACTCAGAGAGTGTTAATAGTCGTGGAAAGTCATAGCAGACCTGGAGATTCTTTTTGAATACAGTAACTATCATCTCTCACTTTCATGAATAGATAATATCCTTTTAGATAATAGTTTTAGCACATAGCACAAAATGTGTGTTTGTCAGTATTGCAATAGGAATCTACATTCTGCAAATACAATGTGCCAACTTTGCTACTTATAACATGCCACCAGACTTCAGACTCAACATTCACTAACTAACTTACTCGCCACTATTAAATTTCCACTTGCCAATGAGCCCTGTATATAAATATATATATATATATATATATATATATATATATATATATATATATAATTATATAAATGTTTATGTGTGTATATATATATATATATATATAATTATATAAATGTTTATGTGTGTATATATATATATATATATAATTATATAAATGTTTATGTGTGTATATATATATATATATATATATATAATTATATAAATGTTTATGTGTGTATATATATATATATATATATATATATATATATATATATAAAACATGAAAATTAATATTTATTACATTTTAATATTTTTGTATGTTTCACTGTTTTAAATGTAAATATTTCACATTCCAATGTTCTACACAAAGAAGAAAATGTTCTATATATAAATCTGTATATTTCTATATATCTATATATTCACATATATATAAATATATTTATATATACCGTATATATTTTTATATATATATATATATATATATATATATATATATATATATATATATATATATATATATATACAGTCCAGATAGAGGACAGCACAATCTTACACCAATTCAACTGCCAAGGTGCACTGCAAGCCAATTCGTATCCTCTCCAAGAACACAGGCACTCACTGGTCTTTATAAAAGGTAATCCTTTATTCAATCCATTAAAACGATAATAATACCATGACGTTTCGGCACAACATTGTGCCTTTATCAAATGTAGCAAAAATATTATTATGAAGCTTTTAATATTTTTGCTACATTTGATAAAGGCACGATGATGTGCCGAAACGTCATGGTATTATTATCGTTTTAATGGATTGAATAAAGGATTACCTTTTATAAAGACCAGTGAGTGCCTGTGTTCTTGGAGAGGATATATATATATATATATATAAGAAGTAAGTGAGTTGAATCCAGCACCATAGGTTTTAGTAAAATTTCTTTCCCACCTGTGTGCACGTTACCAAGGAGTATCAGCCAAACTCCAGTGTATACAGTCCATGTAAAAAACAAGGTAACAGCACCACAGCACACAATCTTCTTTTAAAGGTGAAAAATCTTTATTTGAGGTTTAGCAACCAGTAAAAAGCGACGTTTCGGACCTACATAGTCCTTAATCATGCATAAGTTACAATCAAACAAACTGACTTTAAAAAGGGTATCTGGACCAATCATGCTTCAATTCTCAGTGTTAATTGGTTTAACCCATACCTATCCAGGTTTGTAAATTTCAACAACACAGTGACCTCTAGTGGTACCAGAATATGTTCCATCATTTAAAACCATTATAAAAACAAATACAAATCATAATCTCTATTCAGACCATATGGATGTAATGTGTTCAGACGTTTAATCCACCATACTTCTTTCTGTTTTAATTTTAGTTCCCTATTACCCCCTCTTCTATGATGGGGGATATGGTCAATCACTTGAAAGCGAAGCTGGCTTACTGTATGACCCATATTTGTAAAATGTGCTGATACTGGAAGTGACATATCTTTTGATTTAATGGATGCTTTATGTTGACTAAACCTATCCCTGGCGGCTTGGGTGGTCTCGCCAATGTAACAAAGACCACATGGGCATTTAAGTAGGTAGATTGCATAGTTGGTTTGGCATGTATATAACCCATTGATTGTATATTGCTTTCTTTTGTCATTTTGTGCTAAGAATTTCCCTTTAATAACTGAATTACATTGAGCACAGTGTAAGCAGGGGTAACAGCCTTTATTAGGGGTAGTTAGATAATTTACATCAGACATTTTAGATGTACCTATATCAGCTTTTACTATGTGATCCCTAAGATTTTTTACCCTTCTATATGATGGCATAGGGGGGAGTTTAAATGATTCTATCTCTGGATTATATTTTGACAAAAGATGCCAGTGTTTTCTTACTATTCTAAAGATGTCATTGCTCTTGTCACTGTATTCCATAGAAAGCACTAATCTATCTGTTCCTTTCTCTGTTGGTTTTTTATCATGTACTCTATCCAAATCCTGAATGTTTTTAGCGATATTTTCTTTTGGATATCCTCTTTGGATAAATTTATTGCCCATAGACACTAGTCTTTCTGGCAATACTTTTTGATCTCTAACTATTCTTTTAGTACGCAAAAGTTGACTCCTGGGTATGGATTTAAAAACAGTATCAGGGTGGAAACTTTCATATCGCAGCAGAGTATTTCTATCTGTGGGTTTTACATATAGATCTGTACTTAATGTATTTCCATGTCGATATACAGTTGTATCCAAAAAGTTAATCTTTTGGATAGAGTAAGTAAGGGTAAATCTTAGACCTGTCATAGAGGCATTAATATCCTGATACAGTTTGTTGAGGATATTAATGCCTCTATGACAGGTCTAAGATTTACCCTTACTTTTAACTTTTTGGATACAACTGTATATCGACATGGAAATACATTAAGTACAGATCTATATGTAAAACCCACAGATAGAAATACTCTGCTGCGATATGAAAGTTTCCACCCTGATACTGTTTTTAAATCCATACCCAGGAGTCAACTTTTGCGTACTAAAAGAATAGTTAGAGATCAAAAAGTATTGCCAGAAAGACTAGTGTCTATGGGCAATAAATTTATCCAAAGAGGATATCCAAAAGAAAATATCGCTAAAAACATTCAGGATTTGGATAGAGTACATGATAAAAAACCAACAGAGAAAGGAACAGATAGATTAGTGCTTTCTATGGAATACAGTGACAAGAGCAATGACATCTTTAGAATAGTAAGAAAACACTGGCATCTTTTGTCAAAATATAATCCAGAGATAGAATCATTTAAACTCCCCCCTATGCCATCATATAGAAGGGTAAAAAATCTTAGGGATCACATAGTAAAAGCTGATATAGGTACATCTAAAATGTCTGATGTAAATTATCTAACTACCCCTAATAAAGGCTGTTACCCCTGCTTACACTGTGCTCAATGTAATTCAGTTATTAAAGGGAAATTCTTAGCACAAAATGACAAAAGAAAGCAATATACAATCAATGGGTTATATACATGCCAAACCAACTATGCAATCTACCTACTTAAATGCCCATGTGGTCTTTGTTACATTGGCGAGACCACCCAAGCCGCCAGGGATAGGTTTAGTCAACATAAAGCATCCATTAAATCAAAAGATATGTCACTTCCAGTATCAGCACATTTTACAAATATGGGTCATACAGTAAGCCAGCTTCGCTTTCAAGTGATTGACCATATCCCCCATCATAGAAGAGGGGGTAATAGGGAACTAAAATTAAAACAGAAAGAAGTATGGTGGATTAAACGTCTGAACACATTACATCCATATGGTCTGAATAGAGATTATGATTTGTATTTGTTTTTATAATGGTTTTAAATGATGGAACATATTCTGGTACCACTAGAGGTCACTGTGTTGTTGAAATTTACAAACCTGGATAGGTATGGGTTAAACCAATTAACACTGAGAATTGAAGCATGATTGGTCCAGATACCCTTTTTAAAGTCAGTTTGTTTGATTGTAACTTATGCATGATTAAGGACTATGTAGGTCCGAAACGTCGCTTTTTACTGGTTGCTAAACCTCAAATAAAGATTTTTCACCTTTAAAAGAAGATTGTGTGCTGTGGTGCTGTTACCTTGTTTTTTACATGGACTATATATATATATATATATATATATATATATATATATATATATATTCCAAAAAAGGATAGCACAATCTCACTGTTAGGCTACTGCCAAGGTGCACTGTATAAATTAATCCAAAGTTCATCCAGTGATACATGCACTCAATGGTCTTTTGATAAAAAGTTAATTTATTAAATCAAGTTAAAAAGACATATGTATTTTTAACTTGATTTAATAAATTAACCTTTTATCAAAAGACCATTGAGTGCCTGTATCACTGGATAAACTTTATATATATATATAGGTATAGATATATTGTATATTTTACAAAAATACAAGTATATATATATATATATATATATATATATATATATTTAAAAGTAAAAATAAAATGTTTCTTCTATGTAACGCACATTGGAATGTGAAATATTAATAACTCACTTCAGGCTTAGCGCAGTTGGTCTAGCACGGTCTCGGGTAAGTGCGCAAGCTATAAGAATTCGGTTTTTTTAAAAGCACGTTCCATTGAAGTCTATGGGGAGAATTTAACGCAGTCACAATATACAAGTTGTGTGCTAACTTTTTACTTTCAACTTGTAATTTGTGCGCTAATCTGCCCACATTAAAATTTTACTTTGAGTGCACAGCAAGCGAGTGAAAAATATCAATAGGGCACCACTTGTAATGCTGAGTTCTTACGTGTGCATGTGTGTGTAGAGTTTAGGATGCATTTGCAGTGTTTGAGTAGTAAGTAGATTACTTTGTCTTTCCAAAATCAACCATGCTTAGCTCTCATTCATATCGCTACTGTTTAGTGCAATATATAAATTTACATTTATAAAGCATGTTAGGCCAAACCACTAGATTTCTGAAAACACGTATATTAGAACACCTAAACAAAATTGATAAAAAGCATGAAGACCATGGGGTACCTTTACACTGTAATAAATGTCAAAAATTTGACATTAAAAATTTCCTGTGGATGGGTATAGAAAAGGTATAGCCACACATTGAAGAGGAGGAAAATTGGAAGATGAGTTAGATAGAAGGGAACTTTGGTGGATACACACTTTAAGAACTTACAATCACTCGGGTTTGAACAAGGATATTAGAATAGCAGCTTTTGTTTAAAAAAACACTTAAAACTAAAATTATTTTGCTCTCTTTTATATCCTTTGTTTAATTCTTTTTAGTTAATTATGATAAAAAGATTATAAAATAGCACTTTAAAATCAGAACGCACTTGAAATTTTCTACACAAAAAATTTGAGACACTGTCACTTTAAATGTCACAACATATTAAAATGGACCTTTAAAATATTGTCTTTTTTACCTTTTTTCCATTTTTTCTCTTATTTTTTTTCCATCATTTTATATCTTATATATATATTTAAATGATGTCCAAATATCACGTTTTCAGCACTTAATGTTACAAAAAAAAAGTCCCCAAGGCCATTACACTTTGTTATTACTATTGTTAATATGCCATGAAAACAAACATTAGCTACGTTTCCAAAACATCTATTATATAACTTTTATTGTATTCTCCCATATAGACGTAATTTACTTATACAGTTGTTTTTTTTTTTTTTTTTAAGGACATTTACTGTTCGCTTGTTATTTACTTTGTGGATTAACCATGTATTATTTGCATAAGACTAACGCCATTGGTTGAAAAAAACGTGGATATTTACTTGCAAGAAATCATATGGCACGTTTGATACACTGCAACCATAGGACGTCTAACACCATGTGACTCAAGCGGACCTAAAATGGAACTACACACAGAACACTACTCGTTTGAGAACTTATACTCTTTGGATTCTCTTATTGGTCATGACGTAATATGAACATCTGCGATTGGTTTAAATATCTGTATTTGGCTATTCACTATTGAATCAAAGTTAAACTTGTAAATCAAAATCGACATAGTTAAAACCATTATATTTCACTCTCTATATTGTGAAGCTATTATAGCCAAACACAGATAAGATGTTTTATGTGAATTTCTTCAAGCTGTTCGAAATGTCTCTTTGTGATTCCAATTTAATGATTTTACACAGGAAATTGGAATTTATGCCAGCTGTATTTAAACCGACAATTAGTGTCATATCATAAAAACTTTTCTACTGTTTTTATTTGTTTTAAATTTGCTCTTGAAAAAGACGTTTGTATATGTTGAAACGCGTTGAGCATTAAAAAACTTTTTTATCACCTTTGGAGTAACGAATTGCTTCTTTGTTGTGACATTGCCAGAATTCCAGATTTGATGGAGTAAGTTGCTACATTTATTTTCAAGTAATTTTTATGCATACCTCATTGGAGCTTTTCCTAGCCTTTAGTACATTGGGTCAATATTATTGGAGTTTCTCCTTGGTTCCAGCTAACTGTGGGTTCATCTATAGATGAGCAGACATGACACATCTTATGGAGTGAGTATACTGCACCCTTATTAATTGGTGTTTATATACATAACAAGTCTGTCTCCTTTTGCCACCAGAAAATTAGAAGATATCTATCTCAAATCACCATCTACCTTTGAAACTCTGTAACTATCACAGTCCCTGGGGAGAGACTGAAAGAAGGCAGCGGTCTTAAATTAAGGAGAGTATTAGTTCTCAGCTCATTTCTGTATCAGACTATTGTTTTTTACCATCTTACAATTTCTGTATACTGTTTTCTTTTTCTACATTATCCAGTTAAATTCTCAAGATGGTAACTGAACAGTCATGCAGCCCAGTTATGTTTAAAAATACAAAAAAACGCTGAGCATGATTGTGAAGACCAGTGATCAGATGATCGCAGTGAAGGAAGGTGACTCCAAAGTAAACAAAACATGTAGTTCTTATGAGAAACACAGAGCAAGCTATTTAAACAAGAAGTGCATATTTATATTTCCTTTGTGACCTTTGCCATAAAGCTTAATTTTCCTTTGCTGCTCACATTATTTTTATCTTTTTTCATTATAAAGGGTAAGGTTAAACTTATTTTCAGCAGCACTGTCTTGAACATTTTCTGGGTGGGGGAGATTGTCCCCATTGCTAGTCCTCTGTGCCCTGACTCTTCCAGCACCCCAGTAGGATAGCTAAAGGAAATAGTGGCACCTACACCTTAATGACTATAACTAACAGGATTGACAAATTAAGGAGGTACACTGGTGTGGGCTTTTTATACTCCCTCACTATAATTGGTCTATTATTAGCTCTGCCGGATGTAGGTATGGCTTGCAGTTATGTCACATTCTGTTTGTAACTTCAAATGAGCTGATTGTAAAAAAACATTTTGGGACTCCTTGAACAAATGCTTGCTTTTAAAATAGGCTCATTGCTGCCTGGTCTAAGCATACTGGGTTAATTTACACGAGAAGCACAAACATTTTAGGGCTGTTTTGGATATTGAAATGTAAGTTTAAAGGACTCCACACATGTATACATATGTATATAAACATATATACATACACACATGGGCCTAGATTATCAATATTACAGGCCTGCACTCATAATATGTGTCAGGAGGATTAGTGCTGTTATAGTTTGCACGGCGCGCTAATTATCTTCGTTGATCTTCTGTTGCCTTACCATTGCCTGTATCAGGACTTCAGATCATTTGGTGCCTTCCCTTTCACCTTCTGGACTGCCTACTTACTATTCTCTTGAATAGTAACTGATGATTTTGTATTGCTGTTTCCCTCCTGGAACCTGACCTGGGCTCGCCCCAGACTCTTTTCCTGTCTCTTGATTTTGTGCGTTACTGCCCAAATGGTTACCAACCATCTGCCTGCCTGAAGACTCTCATTTTGTGCCCCTACAAGTATTCCTTGCATTCTACAGCATCCTTTACTCTCAGCATAATCCTCAGAGAGTCAAGTCCTGGGTTTTATTAAGGGAGCAGGGACTTTAATCTTAAACTACTCTGGGTCCTTTTCTTAACTGACATTTACCTCTGGCCTCATAATATACATGGGCCAGACTGTGAACCCTGCAGAAGTGGAAAATGCAGCAACCCATAAAGGACAATTGTTGGGAGCCCATGCTTTCCAGCTACAAACTCTGGATACTAAAACTTAACAGCTTACTGAAATGTTTAAAGCCTTTAAGGAAATGGCTCAGCCATCCAAATTCTGTCTCTGCTGCTCCTTCTACTTCTTTGCAACCCGCTCCTGGAATAACCTCTGGACCTTGTCTACATGTACCTGACAAGTATGATGGCATATCTAACAAATGCAGGGTATTTTTAAATCAATGACATCTGCATTTTAAAAATGACTCAGTGTCTTTTGCCAGCCCTTCAGCTCAAGTCACCTTCATAATCTCCTAACTGCGAGGCAAGATCTTGGCCTGGGTTTCTCCATTGATTGAGAAGGATGACCCTTGAAGAACAGCCGCAGCAGAGGCATCTCTTTTAGATCTACAACTAGGTCACAATCAGTAGTACAATATGCTATTTATTTCTGTATTATTACTGCAGAAACCAATTGGATTATTGGGGCTTTTAAAGCAAAATTCCATAAGGGATTTAACAACAGAATTAAGGACAAACTAATTTATTGTGATATTCCAGAAACCTTTGAAAGTTTCATTGAGGCAATCTGAAAGTATTAGAGCAAGAAAAGCTATTAAACACTAATACATTTAGCTCCACAGTTTCTATCTCCCCGTTCAGACGTCAGTAAAACTTTTTAAAAACCTATGGAAGTTGGAGTTATTTGACTGTCTGAGGAGAAACAACCAAGAAGGCACTCCCTAGGTGAATGCCTGTATTGTTGGTTAAAGGGACATTTGTTGAGTAATTGCCCTACAAGACCAGTAAAAGATTGTGCTCAATCTCGGTTGCAGGTGCTACAGTAAGCAATATACCCAAACTCACCTCACCAAGACAAAACTCTTTGTACCCATATCACTTAACATAGCGGAGAATACCTATGACTTCCGGGTTTTTATTGGATTGCATTAGCCTTTCAGAGTTACTGCAATAAGTGGACAACCTTTGTGCCTAGGAGTTATCATTTATCAAACAATTCCTCTTCTGTTCAAAGCTGGGATAGTACATTCTGAAGAACTACTAGAGTTTACTTCTTAGGGATCTCAGTGCTTTGGTGGCTGTATTAAGCTACCTGCAATTACCAAAGTCCTACAGGTAGCCATAGTCTCAACCAATTCTGATGTTCCTCCTGAATATTGAGATATCACTGACCATTTGACTGTAGTATAGAACTTTTACCAGGGGCTCCAATACCTCATCCTTTCTCATCTCTGGCCGGTGCAGGTTTTTCCTTTATAGAAAGGAAAGATGGAGGATTTCGTCCCCTAAAATTGTTTGATGCACTTCAAGTTGTTGTGATATTTACAAAGTTAGACCTGAGGGGAGCATATAACGTAATAAGAATCAAGGAGGGGCATAAATGGAAGACTGCGTTTAACACCCTATATGGCCACTATGGATATTTAATAATGCTATTCGGCCTCTGTAATGTACCTGCAGTTTTCCAACATTTTGTTAATGACATCTTCAAGGAACATCTAAATATATTTTTATTATACATAGTATATCTGGATGACATATTGATCTATTCTAACAATTTGGATAAACATATCTTTCATGTTAGAACAATTCTGCAATTACTACGCCAGCATCACCTTTACACAAAAAAAAATCATCAAAAGAAAATACTATTCTTGAGATGAATTATCTCTTGTAAATGCTTTGAATTAGATCCAGATAAACTATCCTCTGTACTACATTGATCTCATACAGAATCTGTAAAAGCTCTACAAAGATGTTTGGGTTTTGATAATTACTATAGAAAGTTCATTCAATAGTTTTCAATGATTGTAGCTCCTTTAAGCACAACAACTAAGTAAGGAATAACTATTAAGTCCTGGAGGAATGAAGCTGACAGAGCATTCTTAAGATTAAAGCAAGCTTTTACCTCTGCACTAAATCTTCAACACCAGAGATCGAAAGTCCAGTCATATCCATCCTGTGGTGTTTTATTCTTCATCTGAATACAATTATAATGTGGCTAATAGAGAACGACTTGCTATCAAAATGGCACTCACAGAATGGAGTCCTCTTTTGGATGAGATTGCAGAACCATTTTTAAATTTCACCAATCACAAGAAACTTCTCTATCTACAAAGTGCAAAGCATCACAATTCCCTACATGGTCAGCGATCTCTCTTCATCTCCAGATTCAACTATCTGTTATATTATATTCCTAGCACAAAAAAACAAGAAAGCAGATGCATTATCCAAACATTTTGCTACTTCAGAACTAACTCAAGACAAACCAGATAGTATAATTCCTCCCGAAAAGATTATATTTCTCACCACTAGCTTGCTCAAAATGCTCAAAATAGCACTCGATAGCACTCAAAATGTCAAGGTTCTTACTCACAAATTTTTTGTACCATCCTCACTTCAAAGAGAAGTCCTCAAATGGGCACACAATTTTCCCATATCATGTTATCCAGAAATAAGAAACACTCTACAAAGTCTTAAATCACAAGTCTGGTGGGTGCATATGTCCAGAGATGTAACTAAGTATGCATCTTCCTGTCATGATTGTGCTATCAGTTCAACAACTACCAGCAGGAATTGTAACACTTTTTTCTCCACCACATCGTACTTGGATTCATCTTATGATGGATTTATTGTCAATTTGAGAGAGCTTTTAAAATGTCAGCTTCATCACATTGCCCAAGCTACCTACAGCAAGAAAACATTTAGATTTATTCATCAAGTACACAGTGAGGCTTCATGACCTACCTTTCAATATAGTATCTGATAGGGCTGTACAGTTCACCTCATGTTTTTGAAGATCTTTGTGCCACAAACTGGGATTTACTGTTACCTTGTCTTCCTCTTAGCACCCCCAGTCAAATGGGCAAACTGAGAGTAATAATCAATCCCTGGAGACCTAGTTACAATTGTATTCAACGGCTTCCCAAGCTAATTTGGCCTTATTACTACCACTAGCAGAATTCGCTCAAAATTGAAGATACCATGCCTCAAAAAAACACCCCATTTTATGCTGCTCTTGGCTACCAGCCACATATTTCCCCTTTAAAAACTTCAAATACCAATAAACCTGCTTTTACATTACAGTTCTCACTCAATATTGTCGTTGGCTGCAACAGACTCTGCAGGTTTATATAAGCTCTAATAAAAAAGACTCTAGATTGAGACAGAAGTAAGGATCAGAAGTCAGAAGCGGATCATGTCCACCAGTCATCGATAAATGCCGACAGCATACTCTGTCTGCATTTATCTTTGCACAAGCAATCATTGTGCTATACCGCCCCCTCCAGATTCGCAGTCAATCGGCCATTAGCAGGAGGTGTCAATCAACCCGATCGTATGAGATCGGGCGTATTATTGTCCACAGCCTCAGAGGTAGCAGACAAGTTAAGGAGTAGCGGTCTTAAGACCGCTGCTTCTTAACTCCTGTTTCCGGCGAGCCTGAAGGCTCGCGCAGAAACAGGAACATTAAGGGCCATTCGGCCCTTAATAAATCAGCCCCTAAGTTTTTTCTTGTGTATAAATGTATAAAAAGTGTTTTAAAGGGATATGGTATATGACAAAGTGTCTGACTTGGGAAGCTCATAGGTGTATATATATATATATATATATATATATATATATATACAGTTGTATGCCAAAGTTTAGGCAGTGAAATTAGGTTTTTTGGATTAACAGAAAATGTGCAATATGCATCAAAACGACATTAGAGAGGTGCATAAATTTGGGCACCCCAACAGAAATATTGCATCAATATTTAGTAGAGCCTCCTTTAGCAGAAATAACAGCCTCTAGATGCTTCCTATAGCCTGTAATGAGTGTCTGGATTCTGGATGAAGGTATTTTGGATTATTCCTCCTTGCAAAACATCTCCAGTTCAGTTAGGTTTGATGGTTGCCGAGCATGGACATCCCGCTTCAAATCACCCCACAGATTTTTGATGATATTCAGGTCTGGGGACTGGGATGGCCATTCCAGAACATTGTACTTGTTCCTCTGCATAAATGCCATAGTAGAGTTTGAGCAATGTTTTGGATCGTTGTCTTGTTGAAATATCCAGCCCCGGCGTAACTTCAACTGTGTGACTGATTCCTCAACATTATTCTCAAGTATCTGCTGATATTGAGTGGAATCTATGTGACCCAGTACCGGCCCTGGCCCCACAGCCCCACAGCATGATGGAACATCCACCACATTTTACTGTGGGTAGCATGTGTTTGTCTTGGAATAACTCAATCTTTGTTTCATCAGTCCACATCACCTTCTTCCAAAATAAAGCTGGCTTGCCCAAATGTGCATTTGCATACCTCAAGCGACTCTGTTTGTGGTGTATGTGCAGAAAAGGCTTCTTCCGCATCACTCTCCCATACAGCTTCTCCTTGTGCAAAGTGCGTTGAATTGTTGAATGATGCACAGTGACACCATCTGCAGCAAGATGATGTTGTAGGTCTTTGGAGGTGGTATGTGGGCTGTTTTTGACTGTTCTCACCACCCTTTGCCTTTGCATCTACAATATTTTCCTTGGCCTGCCACTTCTGGCCTTAACAAGAACTTTGCCTGTGGTATTCCATTTCCTCACTATGTTCCTCACAGTGAACACTGACAGCTTAAATCTCTGCAATAGCTTTTTGAAACCTTCCCCTAAACCATATTGTTGAACCATCTATGTTTTTCAGGTCATTTGAGAGTTGTTTTGAGGCCCCCATGTTGACACTCTTCAGAGGAGAGTCAAAGAGAACAACAACTTGTAATTGGCCACCTTAAATACCTTTTTCTCATGATTGGATGCACCTGTCTATGAAGTTCAAAGCTTGATGGGCTCACCAAACCAATTGTGTGTTCCAATTAATCAGTGCTAGGTAGTTACAGGTATTCAGATCAACAAAATGACAAGGGTGCCCAAATTTATGCACCTGTCTAATTTCGTTTTGATGCATATTGTACATTTTCTGTTAATCCAATAAACCTGATTTCACTACTGAAATATTACTGTGTCCTTCAGTTATTTGATAGATCAAAATAAAATAGCTGATCCAAGCACCCAATTATTTATAAATGAAAATCATGGAAATTGTATGCAACTGTATATATGTGTGTGTGTGTATTTGTATGTGTGCAACTGTGCATGTGTATGTTTATATATGTTTAAATATGTGTAGGTATGTGTATGGACCTGTACATATGTATGTAAACACATTCATACATATAGATATATATATATATATATACACACACACACATATATATATATATATATATATATATATATATATATATATATATATATATATATATATATATATAGTGCCCTCCACTAACATCGGCACCCTTGGTAAATATGAGCAAAGAAGGCTGTGAAAAATTGTCTTCATAGTTTAACCTTTTCATCTTTATTTCAAAAAATACACAAAAATACTCTGTTCTCATGGATATCAAACAAACTGCAAACACAACCCAAGTTTATCCAAAGAAATTATTTAATACATGGACCAAGGAATATAGCTGTGATGTGCAGCAAAGGGTTGTTGAGCTTCACAAAATAGGAAGTTGCTATAAGAAAATAGCAAAATCATTAACATTTTTCATTTCCACCATCAGGGCAATAATTATGAAGTTCCAGTAAACTGGAAATGTTATGAATCAACCTGGAAAAGGACGTGTGTCTATATTGTCTCAATGCATTGTAAAAAAGGATTGTTCGAGTGGCTAAAATATCACAAAGGATCACAGCTGGAGAATTGCAGAAGTAAGTTGCTTCTTTGTGTCAGAAAGTCTCCAAATTTAAATCTTACGTCACCTACATCACCACAAAGAGTTTCAAGAAGAAAGCCTCTATTCTTATCTAAATACAAAATCAAGCATCTTCAGTTTGTCAGACACTACTGGAACTTCAAATGGGATTGGGTTCTATGATCAGATGAAACCAAAATAGAGCTTATTAGCAAGAAACACCAGAGGTGGGTTTGGCGCACACAGAGCGGTAGCCACATGGAAAAGTACCTAATGCCCACGGTTAAATATGGTGGTGGCTCTTTAATGTTTTGGGGCTGTTTCTGCCTGAGAACCTGGACATTTTGTTAGGATACATGGCATCATGGACTTTATCAAATATCAACCGATATTAAATGAACACCTGACTGCCTCTGCCAGAAATCTTAAAATGGGCTGTGGTTGGATCTCCCAGCAGGGCAATGATCCAAAACATACATCAAAATCAACACAAAATTGATTTACTGACCACAAAATAAAGATCCTGCCATGGCCATCCCAGTCCCCTGACTTGAACCCCATAGAAAACCTGTGTGGTGAACTGAAAAAGAAGAGTCCACCAGCATCTGTCAAGCGGCGCCGCTCTAGCAGTTGCTAGGGATGCGGCGCCTGCTGCTCGTTGCCTAGGGGGGAGTCGGCTCCTGTCTGCGTGCGGCGGTGACGTCATCACTGCACGCTCCATCGTTCAGAAGCCGGTCAAGATCTCCTGTGGCGCAAATCCTGCACCTATGTAAGTGACTCTATTGCTACCTATCACTGCCCAAGTATAGGTGTTACTTACTGTTCTTCTGGGTTTTATTGTATGCTGGACTGTTATACTGTTGCTGACCCCTGCTTGTCTGATCACTCTGCCTGTTTACACCTTAACTGCTTGATTGATATACTGCTGCTGAACTCTGCTTGTCTGGTCACTCTGCCTGTTTACCCCTTAACTGCTGGATTGATATACTGCTGCTGAACTCTGCTTGTCTGACCACTCTGCCTGTTTACCCCTTAACTGCTGGATTGATATACTGCTGCTGAACTCTGCCTGCCTGACCATCCTAGTGGTTTACCTTTGGACTGCCTTGTTGTTGCCGAACCCTGCCTGCCTAACCATCCTAGTGGTTTACCTCTGGACTGCCTTGTTGTTGCCGAACCCCGCCTGCCTGACCTTTCTAAAGGTTTACCTCTGGACTGCCTTGCTGTTGCAGAACCCTGCCTTCCTGATCTTTCAAGGGGTTTACCTCTGGACTGCCTTGCTGTTGCCAAACCCTGCCTGCCTGACCTTTCTGGTGGTTAACCTCTGAACTGCCTTTCTCTGATTTCCTGCCTGTTGCCGCTGAGGACTATCCTGCCTGTGGTAAGTGCGGCTTACCTCATTGTGCAAACTTTCTCTGTTCTGGGATATTCCCTATCATTCCAGCTCAACTCCGGGATAAGAAGACTACTGGCCGAGTTTGGTCTGATAGTGGAATATCCCACGAGCATTATAGCATCGACCTCAAAATATGAAGGATCTGGAGAGATTCTGTAAGGAGGAATGGTCTCAGATCCCTTGCCATGCATTCTCCAACCTAATCAGGCATTATAGGAGAGCTGTTATCTTGGCAAAGGGAGGTAGCACAAAGTATTGACTAAAAGGGTGCCAATAATTGTGCCACACACACATTTTATATATATATATATATATATATATATATATATATACACACATTTGAAGCATACCCAGCCAAATACATTGTCATATACCATATCACATTAAAACAAACTAAACACCACTTTTGATTTTAAAAATAGAAACAGTTGAAATAGTTTTGTAACTTCAATCATTAAAAAAATGTTTCTTTTTATTTTTAAATTATAATTTATATATATATATATTTTTTTTTAAATGAATAACAATGCTATTTTTACTATTTCTTAACACACCTTCAGCTTTAATACACTTTTGCCTAGATTACAAGTTTTGCGTTAGAGGCTGTGTGGTGCTAACAAGGAGTTTATGCTCATTGCTCACTTACAGACAGCGCTGGTATTACGGGTTTTTACAAACCCAGCGTTAGCCGCAAAAAAGTGAGCGCAGAGCAAAATTTAGCTCCACATCTCACCTCAAAACCAGTGCTGCTTACGTTAGCGGTGAGCTGGTAAAACGTGCTTGTGCACGATTTCCCCATAGGAATCAATGGGGGAGGGACGGCTGAAAAAAACCTAACACCTGCAAAAAAGCAGCATAAAGCTCCTAACGCAGCCCCATTGATTCCTATGTGGAAAATACATTTATGTCTGCACCTAGCACCCTAAAATGAACCCAGAGACTAAACACCCCTAATATTACACTTATTAACCCCTAATCTGCCGTCCCCGACATTGCCACCACCTGCATTATATTATTAAATGGCAACTAGTACACTAGTGACAATAAACGTCACCAGGGTACTTGTAAGAGGCGCCTAGGGGCAAATAAATGCAGTGCTACAAAATTTCAATGATACAACTATATGATAAAATATCTAGATATTTCAATAAAACAACAATATGCAAAGATAAAAGGGTATACAGACTAAATAGTCCAGTAGATGATAAACAATGGTGTGACAGTCCTGCTCATGCAATTCCAGGTGGTTTCAAAAAATGCACATCCAGAGCAGTAGTCCGCTCCTCCGGGGTTTCGTGCCACGACACAGGGTAAGAGAATCTATGGAAAGCAAAATAGAGGGCGCCAAATAGTGCAGATCATAAGCAACTTCAAATCAGATAGCGGTAAGAGCTAAAGAATCCTACTCACAAAGTGTAAAGCACTGATGTGCAGTACAAGCAGTCCGGAACCACCAGCAACGCGTTTCTCAGTGTAACACACTGTTTTATCAGGCTGATGAAACAGTGTGTTACACTGAGAAACGCGTTGCTGTTGTTTTTATCATTACAATAAATTTTTAATTCTTTTTAACTCTCCATCTGCTGCTGATTCATTTTTGTTCCTGATACTTTTCCATCAACTGGATTTCTTGGAAACTTTGCACCTTTTGAGTGGTGTTTGGACCTGCTGGCTGACTACTGCTACACAGGCTTGTCTAGACCCCTCCTTCTCTGGTATCTTTGGACTCTCCCTGGTGAGACGAGGCTCCCCTTTGGCGATATCTTCATTTGGTCTACCGGACGATGGATGGTTCCGGACTGCTTGTACTGCACATCAGTGCTTTACACCTTGTGAGTAGGATTATTTAGCTCTTACCGCTATCTGATTTGAAGTTGCTTATGATCTGCACTATGTGGCGCCCTCTATTTTGCTTCTCATTATATTATTAACCCCTAATCTGCTGCTCCAGACACCGCCGCCACCTACATTATACTTATGAACCCCTAATCCGCTGCCCCCAATATCGCCGACACCTACATTTTATTTATTAACCCCTACTCTGCTGCCCCCAATGTTGCCACATCCTACCTACATTTATTAACCTCTAATCTGCCGCCCACAACGTCACCGCCACTATAATATAGTTATTAACCCCTTAACCTAAGTGTAACCCTTACCCTAACACCCCCCAATTTAAATATAATTTAAATAAATCTAAATAAAATGACTACAATAAACTAAATTATTCCTATTTAAAACTAAATACTTACCTATAAAATAAACCCTAACGGCTAGATTTAGAGTTCTGCGTCCAAAGGGGTGCGTTAGCTACGCGTGCTTTTTCCCCCCCCGCACCTTTTAAATACCGCTGGTATTTAGAGTTCACAGAAGGGCTGCGTTAGGCTCCAAAAAGGGAGCGTAGAGCATATTTACCGCCACTGCAACTCTAAATTCCAGCGGTGCTTACGGACGCGGCCAGCTTCAAAAACGTGCTCGTGCAAGATTCCCCCATAGAAAACAATGGGGCTGTTTGAGCTGAAAAAAACCTAACACCTGCAAAAAATCAGCCGAATTGTTTCCTATGGGGAAACACTTCCTAAGTCTGCACCTAACACCCTAACATGAACCCCGAGTCTAAACACCCCTAGCCTTACACTTATTAACCCCTAATCTGCCGCCCCCGCTATCGCTGACCCCTGCATTTTATTATTAACCCCTAATCTGCCGCTCCGTCATCCAAGATGGCGTCCCTCGAATTCCGATTGGATGATAGGATTCTATCAGCCAATCGGAATTAAGGTAGGAAAATTCTGATTGGCTGATGGAATCAGCCAATCAGATTCAAGTTCGATCCGATTGGCTGATTGGATCAGCCAATCAGATTGAACTCGCATTCTATTGGCTGATCGGAACAGCCAATAGAATGCAAGCTCAATCTGATTGGCTGATTGGATCAGCCAATCGGATTGAACTTGAATCTGATTGGCTGATTCCATCAGCCAATCAGAATTTTCCTACCTTAATTCCGATTGGCTGATAGAATCCTATCAGCCAATCGGAATTCGAGGGACGCCATCTTGGATGACGTCCCTTAAAGGAACCTTCATTCTTCAGTTGGACGTCGAACGAAGAGGATGGACCCGCGCCGGAGGTCTTCAAGACCAGCCGCTCGTCATCCGATGGAACAACATAGAAGATGCGGCTTGGATGAAGATGTTTGCCGGTCCGGATGTCCTCTTCTGCCCGGATAGGATGAAAATTTCTTCCCGAAGATGGACTTCTTCATTTGCCGCTTGGATCCAGACTTCAGCCGGAGGATGGACGTCACTCTTCAGCCCCTGCTTGGGCTTGGATGAAGATTTCGGAGGCTCTTCTGGACAGATCGGGACCCGGTGTGGTGAAGACAAGGTAGGGAGATCTTCAGGGGCTTAGTGTTAGGTTTATTTAAGGGGGGTTTGGGTTAGATTAGAGGTATGTGGGTGGTGGTTGTAATGTTGGGGGGGTATTGAATGTTTTTTTTTACAGGCAATAGAGCTGAATTATTTGGGGCATGCCCCGCAAATGGCCCTTTTCAGGGCTGGTAAGGTAAAAGAGCTTTGAACTTTTTTAATTTAGAATAGGGTAGGGCATTTTTTTATTTTGGGGGTCTTTGTTATTTTATTAGGGGGCTTAGAGTAGGTGTAATTAGTTTAAAATTGTTGTAATATTTTTCTAATGTTTGTAAATATTTTTTTATTTTTTGTAACTTAGTTCTTTTTATTTTTTGTACTTTAGTTAGTTTATTTAATTGTAGTTATTTGTAGGTATTGTATTTAATTAATTTATTGATAGTGTAGTGTTAGGTTTAATTGTAACTTAGGTTAGGATTTATTTTACAGGTAATTTTGTAATTATTTTAACTATTTTAGCTATTAAATAGTTATTAACTATTTAATAGCTATTGTACCTGGTTAAAATAATTACAAAGTTGCCTGTAAAAAAAATATTAATCCTAAAATAGCTACAATATAATTATTATTTATATTGTAGCTATAATAGGGTTTATTTTACAGGTAAGTATTTAGCTTTAAATAGGAATAATTTATATAATAAGAGTTAATTTATTTCGTTAGATTTAAATTATATTTAATTTAGGGGGGTGTTAGTGTCAGGGTTAGACTTAGCTTTAGGGGTTAATCCATTTATTATAGTAGCGGTGTGGTCCGGTCGGCAGATTAGGGGTTAATAATTATAGGTAGGTGGAGGCGACATTGGGGGCGGCAGATTAGGGGTTAATAAATATAATATAGGGGTCGGCGGTGTTAGGGGCAGCAGATTAGGGGTACATAGGTATAATGTAGGTTGCGGCAGGGTACTGAGTGGCAGATTAGGGGTTAATAATAATATGCAGGGGTCAGCGATAGCGGAGGCGGCATATTTGGAGTTAATAAATATAATATAGGGGTCGGCGGTGTTAGGGGCAGCAGATTAGGGGTACATAGGTATAATGTAGGTTGCAGCGGTGTACGGAGCGGCAGATTAGGGGTTAAAAAAAATATGCAGGTGTCAGCGATAGCGGGGGCGGCAGATTAGGGGTTAATCAATATTATGTAGGGGTCGGCGGTAGCAGGGGTATCAGATAAGGGGTTAATAAATATAATATAGGGGTCAGCGGTGTTAGGGGCAGCAGATTAGGGGTACATAGGTATAATGTAGGTTGTGGCGGTGTACGGAGCGGCAGATTAGGGGTTAAAAAAAATATGCAGGTGTCAGCGATAGCGGGGGCGGCAGATTAGGGGTTAATAAATATTATGTAGGGGTCGGCGGTATTAGGGGCAGCAGATTAGGGGTACATAGGGATAACGTAAGTGGCGGCGGTATACGGAGCGGCAGATTAGGGGTTAAAATTTTTTAATAGAGTGGCAGCGATGTGGGGGGACCTCGGTTTAGGGGTACATAGGTAGTTTATGGGTGTTAGTGTACTTTAGAGCACAGTAGTTAAGAGCTTTATAAACCGGTGTTAGCCCAGAATTTCTAACGCTCACTTCAGCCAAGACTCTAAATACCGGCGTTAGAAAGATCCCATTGAAAATATAGGATACACAAATGGCATAGGGGGATCTGCGGTATGGAAAAGTTGCGGCTGCAAAGTGAGCATTAGACCCTTTCCTGACTTACTCCAAATACCAGCGGGTGGTAAAAACCAGCGTTAGGAGCCTCTAACGCTGGTTTTGACGGCTACCGCCCAACTCTAAATCTAGGCCTTAGTTAGCTACAATATAACTAATAGTTACATTGTATCTAGCTTAGGGTTGATTTTTATTTTACAGGCAACTTTGTATTTATTTTAACTAGGTAGAATAGTTATTAAATAGTTATCAACTATTTAATAACTACCTAGTTAAAATAAAGACAAATTTACCTGTAAAATAAAACCTAACCTAAGTTACAATTACACCTAACACTACACTACAATTAAATAAATTACCTAAATTACCTAAATTATATACAATTAATTACAATTAAAAATTAAAAAAATAAAAAAGCCCCCCCAAAATAAAAAAGCCCTACCCTACACTAAATTACAAATAGCCCTTAAAAGGGCCTTTTGCGGGGCATTGCCCCAAAGTAATCAGCTCTCTTACCTGTAAATAAAAGTACAATCCCCCCCAACATTAAAATCCACCACCCACACAACCAACCCTACTCTAAAACCCACCCAATCCCCCCTTAAAAAAACTTAAGACTAACCCCCTGAAGATCACCCTACCGGGAGACGTCTTCACCAAACTGGACAGAAGAGGACCTCCAGACGGGCAGACGTCTTCATCCAACCGGGCAGAAGTGGTCCTCTAGACGGGCAGAAGTCTTCATCCAGACGGCATCTTCTATCTTCATCCATCCGGCACGGAGCGGGTCCATCTTCAAGACATCCGACGCAGAGCATCCTCTTTTGATGACGGCCGACGACTGAATGAAGGTTCCTTTAAATGATGTCATCCAAGATGGCGTCCCTTCAATTCCGATTGGCTGATAGAATTCTATCAGCCAATCGGAATTAAGGTAGAAAAAATCTGATTGAACTGGCATTCTATTGGCTGATTGGATGCCAGCTCTATCCTATTGGCTGATTGGATCAGCCAATAGGATTGAAGTTTAATCCTATTGGCTGATTGCATCAGCCAATAGGATTTTTTCTCCCTTAATTCCGATTCGGAATTGAAGGGATGCCATCTTAGATGACGTAATTTAAGAACCTTCATTCAGTCGTCGGCCGTCATCAGAAGAGGATGCTCTGCATCGGATGTCTCAAAGATGGGCACGCTCGGCACCAGATGGATGAAGATAGAATATGCCGTCTGGATGAAGACCTCTTTCCGTCTGGAGGACCACTTCTGCCCGGTTGGATCAAGACTTCTGCCCGTCTGGAGGACCACTTCTGCCCGGTTGGGTGAAGACATCTCCCGGTAAGGAAGGGGTTCAAGGGGTTAGCTTTAGGTTTTTTTAAGGGGGGATTGGGTGGATTTTAGAGTAGGGTTGGTTGTGTGGGTGGTGGGTTTTAATGTTGGTATGGGTATTTGTACTTTTTTTTTACAGGTAAAAGAGCTGATTACTTTAGGGCAATGCCCCGCAAAAGGCCCTTTTAAGGGCTATTTGTAATTTAGTGTAGGGTAGGGCTTTTTTTATTTTGGGGGGGCTTTTTTATTTTGTTAGGCGGATTAGATTAGATGTAATTAGTTCAAAAATCTTGTAATTTCTTTATTATTTTCTGTAATTTAGTGTTTGTTTTTATACTTTAGATTTTTTTTTTCATTGAAATTAATTGTATTTAATTTATAATAATAATAATATAATTTGCAATTTATATAGCGCTTTTCTCCCTGTTAGACGCAAAGCACTTTACAAATATACCAACATAAGACATAAAAGTTAGGAGTTTCTTAAGGTCAGATAAGCGAACTGAATGCCTGATGGAAGAGGTTGATCTTTAGCTTTTTTTTTTAAAAGTCTGTAAGGACGGTGCCTCTCTGATTGTGCACGGTAAAGAGTTCCAGAAAGTAGGGGCAGTGTGGCTGAATGCTCTCGAGCCTGAGTTTGTCATTATTCTTGGCACTGAGATGAGGGATGTGTTGGCTGACCTAAGTGAACGGGTTGGGATGTAGGGTGTCAGGAGCTCTTTCAGGTACTGTGGTCCATGGTTGTTTAAGGCTTTGAAGGTCAGCAGGCCAATTTTAAAATATGTTCGCCATTTAATTGGAAGCCAATGCAGGGAGTGGAGAACAGGTGTTATGTGGCAGGAGCGAGTTTAATTGGTCAATCGTCTGGCTGCTGCATTTTGTACTGTCTGAAGGCAATGGAGTTCTTTTTTTCGGAGGCCCAAGTAAAGTGCATTGCAGTAATCTAGCCTAGAGGATACAATTTAGGTAATTAATTTAATTGTAGTGTAGTGTTAGGTGCAATTGTAACTTAGGTTAGGTTTTATTTTACAGGTAAATTTGTCTTTATTTTAACTAGGTAGTTATTAAATAGTTAATAACTATTTAATAACTATTCTACGTAGTTAAAATAAATACAAAGTTGCCTGTAAAATAAAAATAAACCCTAAGCTAGATACAATGTAACTATTAGTTATATTGTAGCTATCTTAGGGTTTATTTTATAGGTAAGTATTTAGTTTTAAATAGGAATAATTTAGCTAATTGTAGTAATTTTATTTAAATTTATTTTAATTATATTTAAGTTAGGGGGTGTTAGGGTTAGGGTTAGACTAGGGTTAGGATTAGGGTTTAGGGGGTTAATAACTTTATTATAGTGGCGGCGACATTGGGGGCGGCAGATTAGGGGTTAATAAATGTAGGTAGGTGTCGGCGATGTTAGGTCCTGCAGATTAGGGGTTAATAATATTTAAATAGTGTTTGCGATGCGGGAGTGCGGCGGTTTAGGGGTTAATATATTTATTATAGTGGCGGCGATGTCCAGTTAGGTAGATTAGGGGTTAAAATATTTATTTTAGTGTTTGCGATGAGGGGGGGCTCGGTTTAGGGGTTAATAGGTAGTTTATGGGTGTTAGTGTACTTTTTAGCACTTTAGTTAAGAGTTTTATGCTACGGCGTTGTAGTGTAAAACTCTTAACTACTGACTTTTAAGTGTGGTACCAGGCTTGACAGGAGAGGGTGTACCGCTCATTTTTGGTCAGACTCGTAATACCGGCGCTATGCAAGTCCCATTGAAAATATAGGATACGCAATTGACGTAAGTGGATTTGCGGTATTTCCAAGTCTGGCCAAAAAAGTGAGTGGTACACCTGTACCTGCAAGACTCGTAATACCAGCGGGTGTTAAAAAGCAGCGTTAGAACCTCTTAACGCTGCTTTTTAACCCTAACGCACAACTCGTAATCTAGGCCATAGTGTTTGCACATCTTTAGATTAGTGCTCTGGTGACAACCAGAACTGTGTTTTTTAGCATTCCCCATAGAAGTCTATGAGGAGAGGGCTTTAGTGCGATTATTTTTATTAGAGCTCCAGATATTAGCACATCTGAGGATTTCTCTTGAGTTATAACATTTTGCTTTCAAGTTGTAATATGAGAGCAAGAATAAGCACACTTCTAATTTAACTTGAGTGGTGTTAGCGCTAATATTTTGGCGCTCCAGTTGTAATTTATGCCATAATCTGTATATACACACATACAAATATACACACATACAAATATACACACATACAAATATACACACATACTATAAACATTTGAGCCCCTCCCAGTCTAACACCTTGTTCTACACCATGTCCTTTTAAATGTTTTGATATATATTCTCAAGCATTAACACATACATCAGGTCTACAAATGTGCATCATTTTGCAGCGCTATTTTGTCTTGCTCTTGAGAACAGCACTTAACTAACCTATTATAATATTAGCACTAAACGTATAGTGTCCACTTTTACCAAGGCCGTATTAGCAAACCAGGACAGCAGGAGATTTCTGGGTGGGCCGCAGCAGCTGGGGCTCACCTTCAACAATTTGCTGGTGTGGTGCTGCCAGTAAGGTGATGCAGCTGTAACTCCTCTATCCTTTTTTCCTCTGAGAGCTATAGTATATATATAATACAAAGTATTCCCTTGTAAATTTTACTTCCTAGACCATGTACAATTTAGTTGCCTTCCTTTAAATGGTTTCTAATGTCTTCTCCAAATAACACTATGGATAATCATAATTACACTGTGACGAGGCGCTGTGGATGAAATGTGGTTATAAGATGCCTATATAACAACAAACTGGCATTTTTTACATTTATTACTAATATAATTTAGTTCTGAAAAAAGTATTAGGGAAGAAATATCCCATTAATGAGAAAAATGGGATGTGTGCATTCTTAAGACTCAAGAGACAATAGGCTGATCTTCCAGGTCTGCTCGTTATTCCCAGGCCGGCTCTGAATTTTACAATTCATTCATAAAAACAACTGGTGCATTATTATTAGCACAGGTTCAAGCATAAGATAATGCATTCCTGTGTTATCATGTATGCTTCACTTCACTTGTGATCCAGCCCAATATCCTTGTGACACACAAATGAAATGTATATAAAACAGAGCTTAAAATACAGTTATAACATGGTAAAATGTTTTGATGTTTAAAACTGCATTCTTTAAATAGCATACTAGAGATGAAGTGACCCACAACATCTTTTCTATTTTATAGCAGAATATCATTTACCAAAAAATATTTTATGACTGTCCAATTTTGGAAACAGATTACAGTACTGCTGGGATTCAAGCATATACAATTTCCTAGTAGGTTATTTTGCTGCATGGTGTAGCTCCTCTGGTACAACTGTTATATGGAATGCAATACATACTCTGAAATTCTGACAGTAAACGGGACTAAATTGTCAATAACAAACACCAGTGTCTCTCTCTATGTGTATATATATATTTATATATATATATATATATATATATATATATATATATATATATATATATACATACAATATATAGCACTCTCCTAAAAGTCCTGGGTCATCAGGTCTTCTTTGTGGTGGGTCAACAACAAAATTTGTTGACGTTTCGGGGTTCACATGGACCCCTTCATCAGAATACTGTATTCTGATGAAGGAGTCCATGTGAACCCCAAAATGTCAATACATTTTGTTGTTGATCCATATACTATATATATAGTAGTTAAAATAGGGAAAAGGTATTTTAAAGGGACATGAAAAAAAAATTATTTTGTAGTTCAGTTCAGTCAGAGCATGCAATTTTAAACACATTTCCAATTTATTTCTATTATCTAATTTGCTTAAAGGGACATAATACTCATATGCTAAATCACTTGAAACTGATGCAGTATAACTGTAAAAAGCTGACAGGAAAATATCACCTGAGCTTCTCTATGTAAAAAAAGAAGATATTTTACCTCAGCTGCAGGTAAAAAAAAAAAAAAAAAAAAAAAGAAGAAATGAACAGCAGCCAATCAGCATCAGCAGTGCTGAGGTCATGAACTCTTTTACTGTGATCTCATGAGATTTCACTTTACTCTCATGAGATTTCATAGTAAACTTCCTTAAACTTAATAGGGAAATAACATGAGTGTGCACAAAGCTCACTCCCTTGACAGACATACTAATGTGCTGCTTAAAATCCTTTGCAATGGGGTTTGAATACTTATTTTGAGGTAAAATATCTTTCTTTTTTACATAGAGATGTTCAGGTGATATTATCTAGTCAGCTTCTTACAGCTATGCTGCATCACTTTTTCCCATCAATTCCCATGTTATTCTTTGTTGAAGAAGCAGCAATGCACTACTGGGAGCCAGCTAAAAACATTTTTGCCTAATAACATTAAGTATATATGAGCAGGCACCAAACAGCAGCTTCTTAGCCTACTTAGGTATCCTTTCTAACAAAGACTATCAAGAGAACCAAGCAAATTAGATAATATAAGTAAATTGGAAAGCTTTTTAAAAGCATATGCTCTATCTGAACCATGAAATAAAACATTTGGGTTTCATGTCCTTTTAAGTATAAGGTATTTTGATATCCTTTAATTCTCTTGAATTATTTGAAACAAAAATGTAAAATTGTTTTTAGCATTTACATAGTATTGGGCTCAAAGTGTTTGTCTTATCGACTTTTGTTGAAAAAATGTATATAAATATACAGTTGTACACTAGTCAAGTATTCCACAGGAAAAGAATTAAAGTGTTACGAGTGGGGAATGCATTAAAGGGACATGAAACCCAACATTTTTTTTTTCATTATTCAAAAAGAACAACATTTTAAAGAAGTTTCCAATTTACTTCTATTATCAATTTTGCTTAATTCTCTTGGTATCTTTTTGTTGAAGGAGCAGCAATGCACTACTAGGAGCTAGCTGATCACATTGATAAGCCAATGACAAGAGGCATATATGTAGAGTTACGATTCAGCAGCTAGATAGTTGCTCCTGAGCATACCTAGCTAAGCTTTTCAATGAAGGATTCCAAGAGAACTAAGCAAATTAGAAAATAGAAGTAAATTGGCAAGTTGTTTAAAATAATGTGCTCTATCAGAATCATGAAAAAAACTGGGGATTTCATGTCCTTTTAATTCTCACTAAAATATTTACATTTTAAAAAACCTTCTATAGTCATTCTAAACGTCAGAAAATTGGGAGAAACCACAAATAAAAAAGCAACCTGCTTATATAAAAAATGTTACATTTTCCCATTAGAAGTTTCCTCAGGGGTAACATCATTTTTTATTATTTTTTTTTATTTTTTTTGGGGGGGGGGGGGCAAGGGGTGCAAAACACTCCCAATCTTCTATTTTGCACCCCCATTGGGCTGTGGAGGAGGGTAACAAGGTAAAAACGGCTACTCCCTGCCTAAATATACCTCTGGACAAGCTGATTCTGCCCTAAGAACACTTGTGTCTCCTCTTCCCCTGTCCAGGAGCACCCATAACTATACCTCCATCTACCCGGTTCTTATACGTAGAACAACCTGCAACTCTATCAAGGAATGTTTGCCCCCTATAATAAGGTTTCTGGAACTGCAACTAACATTTCATATATGTGATCTTAAATGTATAAGCTATAATATGACATGTTTAACTTTCAAATACCAAGGCATATTTTCATTTTCCTTTCATTATCAAATGTACGTCTTTCTCTTGGTATTCTTTATTTGAAAGTATAACTAGGTAGCCTCAGGAGCAACTGTGCAGTACTGTGAGCAAGCTTGTGATTAGTTGCTGCACACCTATGCCTGTTATGTTACTTACCCCAGTTGGTGAGAAGGCTGAGGTTTAAGTGGAATGAACTGCCATCCCACTGTCTAATGATCCCCAGCAGAATTATTCCTTACTACCTAGCTACTGTGTCTAAAAATATAAAGATAGCCATATTGGGTATATTTTTAAATACAAGCCCCTTTTAGACGATACATTGGGCCAGATTACAAGTGATGTTATTTAACGCTCCCACTCGCTAGAAGTAAGCTTTTTGAGTGCGTCAGGTATCACTCGTATTACAAGCAGAAAGTAAAAAGGTTTTGCTCGTGTACTGACTCGAAGTGCGCAAAAAGGCGAAGTTAGGATATCGCACATGCGTTAACGTATTCCCCTTTAGAAGTCAATGGAGCAAAATGTTCTTTACATAGCAGGATATGTTCTTATTCTACATACAGTATCTCACAAATGTGAGTACACCCCTCTCATTTTTGGAAATATTTTGTTATATCTTTTCATGTGTAAACACTGAAGAAATGACACTTTGCTACAATGTAAAGTAGTGAGTGTACAGCTTGTATAACAGTGTAAATTTGCTGTCCCCTCAAAATAACTCAACACACAGTCATTAATGTCTAAACCGTTGGCAACAAAAGTGAGTACACCCCTAAGTGGAAATGTCCAAATTGGGCCCAAAGTGTCAATATTTTGTGTGACCACCATTATTTTCCAGCACTGCCTTAACCCTCTTGGGCATGGAGTTCACCAGAGCTTCACAGGTTGCCACTGGAGTCCTCTTCCACTCCTCCATAACAACATCACAGAGCTGGTGGATATTAGAGACCTTGAGCTCCCCCACATTTCATTTGATAATGCCCCACAGATGCTCAATAGGGTTTAGGTCTGGAGACATGCTTGGCCAGTCTATCACCTTTACCCTCAGCTTCTTTAGCAAGACAGTGGTCATCTTGTAGGTGTATTTGGGGTCATTATCATGTTGGAATACTGCCCTGTGGCCCAGTCTCCGAAGGGAGGGGATCATACTCTGCTTCAGTATGTCACAGTACATGTTGACATTCATAGTTCCCTCAATTAATTCTAGCTCCCCAGTGCCGGCAGCACTCATGCAGGCCCAGACCATGACACTCCCACCACCATGCTTGACTGTAGGCAAGACACACTTGTCTTTGTACTCCTCACCTGGATGCCGCCACACATGCTTGACACCATCTGAACCAAATATGTTTATCTTGGTCTTATCAGACCACAGGACATGGTTCCCGTAATCCATGTCCTTAGTCTGGTTGTCTTCAGCAAACTGTTTGCAGGCTTTCTTGTGCATCATCTTTAGAAGAGGCTTCCTTCTGGGACGGAAGCCATGCAGACCTATTTATTGCAGTGTGCGGCGTATGGTCTTCGGTCTGACAGACTGACCCCCCACTCCTTCAACCTCTGCAGCAATGCTGGCAGCACTCATACTTCTACTTCCCAAAGATAACCTCTGGATATGACGCTGAGCATGTGCACTCAATTTCTGTCCTGTGAAACCGCTGCATGGTCTTGCCCACCATGCTGTAGCTCAGTTTCAGGGTCTTGGCAATCTTCTTATAAGCAAATGAACAAAATGAACCATCCAGAGAGGTGGTATGTAGTAACAGACACCTTTATGAGTAGCACACTTCAGTGGAACTCAGACTAGATTGAGCTGTTTTCGGATATATCGGCACTTCCAAGCTAACAAGGTACTGTTTCTACACCTACAGTATGTCAATGTTTCTGGCCGAGTATTCAACCTGAATTGAACTTTGTTTGCATACACGGATTACATAACGGCCAGCATCTACTAAATGTTTAGTGTTTGTAGTTGGTCCTTTCACTGTTTAACAACCCGGACAAGGGTATAGCGTATACACACCCAAGGGATTTCCACGAGTCCCAAGACACCTGGTCTATTGCTATAATTTCAGTGAAAGTTTGCCTGGTTTTTTGACATGCAATCTTCTTATAGCCTAGGCCTTCTTTATGTAGAGCAACAATTCTTTTTTTCAGATCCTCAGAGAGTTATTTGCCATGAGGTGCCATGTTAAACTTCCAGTGACCAGTATGAGAGAGTGTGAGAGCAATAACACCAAATTTAACACACCTGCTCCCCATTCAAACCTGAGACCTTGTAACACTAACGAGTCACCGGGGAGGGAAAATGGCTAATTGGGCCCAATTTGGACATTTCCACTTAGGGGTGTACTCACTTTTGTTGCCAACAGTTTAGACATTAATGGCTGTGTGTTGAGTTATTTTGAGGGGACAGCAAAATTACACTGTTATACAGGCTGTACACTTACTACTTTACATTGTAGCAAAGTGTAATTTCTTCAATGTTATCACATGAAAGATATAGGGGGGTAGTTATCAACGCGTCTACTTTCCTGCCTTCGCCGGCCCAATACGCCCGCCTAAGCTCGCCTACCTTCGCCGCCGCGGACCTGAAAAAATTTGCTTAAGTTATCAAATAAAGCTGTCAAAAAGCCGCGCACCAAGTACAGGGCGATGAGCAGCGGATTGTGAGAGTTATCACTCATCCGATCTCGCTGCTCTTCAGCTTTTTGACAGCTTTCTTGCTAGCCTGTCACTAAGCACCCACACTATACTACACTTTTCTACCCCCTATACCGGCGCCCCCGGAGCCCCCCGCAACTCAATAAAGTTACTAACCCCTAAACCGCCACTCCTAGACCCCGCCGCAACTCTTATAAATGTATTAACCCCTAAACCGCCGCTCCTGGATACCGCCGCCACCTACATTATACCTAGTAACCCCTATCCTGCCCCCCTATACCGCAGCCCTCTATAATAAAGTTATTAACCCCTATCCTGCTGATCCCGCACCTCGTCGCAACTAAATAAATAGTTTAACCCCTAAACCGCCGCTCCCGGACCCTGCCGCAACCTATATTAAATTTATTAACCCCTAATCTGCCCCCCCTACACCGTTGCGACCTATAATAAATGTATTAACCCCTATCCTGCCCCCCACTACACCGTCGCCACCTATAATAAAATTATTAACTCCTAAACCTAAGTCTAACACTAACCCTAACACCCCCTTAACTTAAATATTAATTAAATAAATCTAAATAATATTTATATTATTAACTAAATTAATCCTATTTAAAACTAAATACTTACCATTAAAATAAACCCTAATATAGCTACAATATAAATAATAATTATATTGTAGCTATCAAAGGATTTATTTATATTTTACAGGTAACTTTCAATGTATTTTAACTAGGTACAATAGCTATTAAATAGTTATTAACTATTTAATAGCTACCTAGCTAAAATAAACTGAAATTTACCTGTAAAATAAATCCTAACCTAAGTTACAATTACACCTAACACTACACTATACTTTAATAAATTATTTCTATTTAAATCTAAATACTTACCTGTAAAATAAACCCTAAGATAGCTACAATGTAATTAATAATTACATTGTAGCTATTTTAGGATTTATATTTATTTTACAGGTAACTTTGTATTTATTTTAGCTAGTTAGAATAGTTATTAAATAGTTATTAACTATTTAATAACTACCTAGCTAAAAGAAATACAAAATTACCTGTAAAATAAATCCTAACCTAAGTTACAATTAAACCTAACACTACACTATCATTACATTAATTAAATAAATTACCTACAAATAACTACAATTAAATACAATTACATAAACTAACTAAAGTACAAAAAATAAAAAAAGCTAAGTTACAAAAAATAAAAAAAATAAGTTACAAACATTTAAAAAATATTACAACAATTTTAAGCTAATTACACCTACTCTAAGCCCCCTAATAAAATAACAAAGCCCCCCAAAATAAAAAAATTCCCTACCCTATTGTACATTAAAAAAGTTCAAAGCTCTTTTACCTTACCAGCCCTTAAAAGGGCCTTTTGTGGGGTTTAACAGCCAATAGAATGCGAGCTCAATCTGATTGGCTGATTGAATCAGCCAATCGGATTGAACTTTAATCTGATTGGCTGATTCAATCAGCCAATCAGATTTTTCCTACCTTAATTGCGATTGGCTGATAGAATCCTATCAGCCAATCGGAATTGAAGGGACGCCATCTTGGATGACGTCCCTTAAAGGAGCCTTCATTTGTCGGTAGTCCGTCGGTAAAGAAGGATGTTCCGCGTCGGCGGAATGAAGATTGAAGACCCCGCTTGGAAGATGACATCGCCCAGATAGAAGACTTCTTCAGCGCCGCTTAGAAGATGACATCGCCCGGATGGAAGACTTCTTCAGCGCCGCCTGGAGAATCACTTCATCGGATGGAAGATTTCTTCAGCGCCCCTTGGAGGATCACTTCTGCCGCTCCGGATCTCCTCTTCAGTTCCATCGGTGGCTCGGCTGAGTGAAGACAACTCAAGGTAGGATGATCTTCAGGGGATTAGTGTTAGGTTATTTTAAGGGGGGTTTGGGTTAGATTAGGGGTATGTGGGTGGTGGGTTTTAATGTTGGGGGGGTTGTATTTTTCTTTTACAGACAAAAGAGCAGTTTTCTTTGGGGCATGCCCCACAAAAGGCCCTTTTAAGGGCTGGTAAGGTAAAAGAGCTTTGAACTTTTTTAATGTAGAATAGGGTAGGGAATTTTTTTATTTTGGGGGTCTTTGTTATTTTATTAGGGGGCTTAGAGTAGGTGTAATTAGCTTAAAATTGTTGTAATATTTTTTAAATGTTTGTAACTTATTTTTTTTTATTTTTTGTAACTTAGCTTTTTTTATTTTTTGTACTTTAGTTAGTTTATGTAATTGTATTTAATTGTAGTTATTTGTAAGTAATTTATTTAATTAATGTAATGATAGTGTAGTGTTAGGTTTAATTGTAACTTAGGTTAGGATTTATTTTACAGGTAATTTTGTATTTCTTTTAGCTAGGTAGTTATTAAATAGTTAATAACTATTTAATAACTATTCTAACTAGCTAAAATAAATACAAAGTTACCTGTAAAATAAATATAAATCCTAAAATAGCTACAATGTAATTATTAATTACATTGCAGCTATCTTAGGGTTTATTTTACAGGTAAGTATTTAGTTTTAAATAGAAATAATTTATTAAAGTATAGTGTAGTGTTAGGTGTAATTGTAACTTAGGTTAGGATTTATTTTACAGGTAAATTTCAGTTTATTTTAGCTAGGTAGCTATTAAATAATTAATAACTATTTAATAGCTATTGTACCTAGTTAAAATAAATTGAAAGTTACCTGTAAAATATAAATAAATCCTTTGATAGCTACAATATAATTATTATTTATATTGTAGCTATATTAGGGTTTATTTTAAAGGTAAGTATTTAGTTTTAAATATGATTAATTTAGTTAATAATAGAAATATTATTTAGATTTATTTAATTAATATTTAAGTTAGGGGGTTGTTAGGTTTAGTGTTAGATTTAGGTTTAGGGGTTAATAAATTTATTACAGTGGCGGTGGTGTAGTGGGGGGCAGGATAGGGGTTAATAAATGTATTATAGGTGGCGACGGTGTAGGGGGGGCAGATTAGGGGTTAATAAATTTAATATAGGTTGCGGCAGGGTCCGGGAGCGGTGGTTTAGGGGTTAATATGTATAGAGTAGCTTGCGGTGGGCTCCAGGAGCGGCGGTTTAGGGGGTAATAACTTTATTTAGTTGCGGCGGTGTAGGGGGGGACAGATTAGGGGTGTTTAGACTCGGGGTACATGTTAGGGTGTTAGGTGCAGACATCTCATATAGAAATCAATGGGATGTCGGGCAGCAGCAAATTTGTACTTTCGCTATGGTCAGACTCCCATTGATTCCTATGGGATCCGCCACCTCCAGGGCGGCGGATTGAAAACCAGGTACGCTGGGCCAGAAAAGTGCCGAGCGTACCTGCTAGTTTTTTGATAACTAGCAAAAGTAGTCAGATTGTGCCGCACTTGTGTGCGGAACATCTGGAGTGACGTAAGAATCGATCTGTGTCGGACTGAGTCCGGCGGATCGAAGCTTACGTCACAAAATTCTACTTTTGCCGGTCTCTAGCCTTTGATAACTAAGACGAATCAGCCTCGCCACAAATATGCTGCGGAATTCCATCGTATTTGAGGTTGACGGCTTGATAACTACCCCCCCCATAATAACATATTCACAAAGATGTGAGAGATGCACTCACTTTTGTGAGATACTGTATATCTGATGGTATTTTGGTTCAATACATATCTATACCTATATATACAATCGTATGCAAAAGTTTAGGCACCCCTGACAACTTCCATGATTTTCATTTATGAATAATTGGGTGTTTGGATCAGCAATTTCATTTTGGTCTATCAAATAACTGATGGACACATTAATATTTCAGTAATGAAATGATGTTTATTGGATTAACAAAAAATGTGCAATATGCACCCAAACGAAATTAGACAGGTGCATAAATTTGGGCACCTCAACAGAAATATTGCATCAATATTAAGTAGAGCCTCCTTTAGCAGAAATAACAGCCTCTAGACACTTCCTATAGCCTGTAATGAGTGTCTGGATTCTGGATGAAGGTATTTTGGACCATTCCTCCTTGCAAAACATCTCCAGTTCAGTTAGGTTTGATGGTTGCTGAGCATGGACAGTCCGTTTCAAATCACCCCACAGATTTTCAATGATATTCAGGTCTGGGGACTGGGATGGCCATTCCAGAACATTGTACTTGTTCCTCTGCATAAATGCCAGAGTAGATTTTGAGCAGTGTTTTGGGTCGTTGTCTTGTTGAAATATCCAGCCCCGGCATAACTTCAACTTTGTGACTGATTCCTCAACATTATTTTCAAGTATCTGCTGATATTGAGTGAAATGCATGCGACCCTCAAGTTTAACAAGATTCCCAGTACAGGCACTGGTCACACAGCCCCACAGCATGATGGAACATCCACCAAATTTTACTGTGGGTAGCAAGTATTTGTTTTGGAACGCTGTGCTCTTTCTGCCGCCATGCATAACGCCCCTTGTTATGACTAAATAACTCAATCTTTGTTTCATCAGTCCACAGCATCTTCATCCAAAATGAAGCTGGCTTGTCCAAATGTTCGTTTGCATACCTCAAGCGACTCTGTTTGTGGCGTGTGTGCAGAAAAGGCTTCTTCCGCATCACTCTCCCATGCAGCTTCTCCTTTTGCAAAGTGCGCTGAATTGTTGAACGATGCACAGTGACACCATCTGTAGCAAGATTATGTTTTAGGTCTTTGGAGGTGGTCTGTGGGCTGTTTTTAACCGTTCTCACCATCCTTTGCCTTTGCCTCTCTGATATTTTACTTGGCCTGCTACTTCTGGCCTTAACAAGAACTGTGCCTGTGGTCTTCCATTTCCTCACTGTGTTCCTCACAGTGGACACTGACAGCTTACATTTCTGTGACAGCTTTTTGTAGCCTTCCCCTAAAGCATAATGTTGAACAATCTTTGTTTTCAGGTCATTTGAGAGTTGTTTTGAGACCCCCATGTTGCCACTCTTCAGAGGAGAGTCAAAGAGAACAACAACTTGCAATTGGCCACCTTAAATACCTTTTCTCATGATTGGATGCACCTGTCTATGAAGTTCAAGGCTTAATGGGTTTACCAAACCAATTGTGTGCTCCAATTAATCAGTGCTAGGTAGTTACAGGTATTCAAATCAACAAAATGACAAGGGTGCCCAAATTTATGCACCTGTCTAATTTTGTTTGGATGCATATTGCACATTTTCTGTTAATCCAATAAACCTCATTTCACTACTGAAATATTACTGTGTCCTTCAGTTATTTGATGGATCAAAATGAAATTACTGATCCAAACACCCAATTATTTATACATGAAATGGAAATTGTCAGGAGTGCCTAAACTTTTGCATACAACTGTATATATATATACTGTACATAATTATATATAGGTATACATATAGGGCCAGATTACGAGTGATAGGGGGTTTGTTGCGGGTGTTTGCATGCGCCAGGTTTTTTGTTTGTAAAACGTGATCGATTAAGCGCAATTGATGGTAACATGAGTTGGCTTTGCATTACAAAGTACACTTACAAATCCAAAAGAAAATAAAACAAAAAGAAGAAAAGAAGGATTGGACACACTACCTTCTAATTATAATAAAAGTGCTACTTTATTAAGGTACTGATTAAAATTATACCGGATACATATACATTGTCTCCGGATATTTCTAAGCCCAAGAATTAAAAGATAACTGTGATAGATTCAAACAAAACCATAACTGATCCTTTAAGGGTTTATAGCCTATCCACAAAGGCATACGCTTCTACAGCCACAGCACAGGATTTACACAATAAATGCTTGGTCTGTCACAGAGACGCAACCCCCAAGTATTCCCGGACGATATGCTGGAACCTCCACATCGGTTAGGGTGTGTGTATGAGACAGACTAAGACTAAACACAAACAAATGCGTTTCGGACCATTTTTTTCTTTTGGATTTATAATTTATTGGAGAGGGGAGGAAGCACCAAATTGGGAATATATCTTATGTGTTTCCCATTCTGTTTTTCTAAATTAATTTACACAGTGCCAGTAATAATTTATTTTTTACAAAGTACACTTACACTCATAATAACACCATCTAATAAAATCTATAAAGAAGTTCTTTGCCTGATTTTTTTTCCAACACCTGAGACCTCTTACCTTTAAACCCTTACATTTAAATGCAATTTTTTAAAAAATAATTTTTATTCGATAGTGTTATTATGAGTGTAACTGTACTTTGTGATGTATTTTTTTATCTGTTTTGTGACACTTTTTTTTTCACAAAGCAGTTAACCAAACCTCTGAGGACGCAGTAATCATTCTAGTGTAAATCATGATTGAGATTCAGTCTAGCTAGCTAGCTCTTCTCAAATCACAGTACATTTGCCAACTTCACGCTTTCTAAAACCAGCGCATGTGCAAAAACAAATGTGCAGGCTGAGGTCCCTGCACTGGCTCCAACATATCGTTTCTGACTTTCTGGCTTGCAATGAATGTAGGGCATGATTAAGAGCATGAGCTGCTTCAAGAATATAGCATTTTTCTTAAATGGTGCTCTGTGATTTGCATACTGGATTACTGAATTACAGCAGACATTAGTATAATAAATATGCATATCGAAGACAAGAGCTAAAGGGTCCATTATTCACTAACAATTTCATTTTGGCTCATGACTTAATCTCAGTTTATTCCAAATATTCTTCCATTTCTCACATGTTTTGGACCAACCCTGAGAAATGTCAGAAACTAAACCTCTCCCTTAAACTGTTAATTATAAACTCCTTAAGTTTACTTTAATTCAGTATGGAAAACATATATTGAAACCATAGCTCATGAATGGGGAGGGTAGCAGTAACAAACCTGTCTGTACTATTTATGTTTTTTACGCATTATCAGTCCCAGGTAGGCCTGCCACCCACTGCTATTTTACTGACATAGCTGGTATTTTTAAGGTTCATGCCAAGGAAGAAAGTAAAAAATAAATATTGAAACAAAGCCCCTGCCATAGTGAAACTTTTTCTAAAGGTGTTTGAATATAATTTAAAATCTGTCCTAGCATATATATTTCCTGACTTATGCTGTAAAATTATTTATGCAAATTTATGTTATTAAGCACAAATATATGCGGCCATTATTTTTTACAAGAATGGTGACAACCCTAGTCACAGGCACCCTGCATTTATGAATCACATCCATGGGGAAACCTTTACCAAACCATTAACATAACTTTCTGCTAGATAAATTTACACTTCAGCTGATAATATTATGGACACAAGTAAAGTGTTGATACAAACTTATGCATCAATATCAATCAAATCTCAATATCATTTCATTGCAAATTGTTGATTCAAGATCAAATATCTTCTTAACAGAACACATAATCTATTTATTTATTTGCTATAAATGTATTTATTACTAATAACCAAGCAGACAACAGGGTAAATTTACCAAGCAGCGGATGCTGCTATCTACCCCTGTTACTTTCCGGCTCGTCGTAAATGTAAGTTAAGAAAAAGCGATCATAAGACCGCTGCTTCTTAACTGTTCCACTACCTCTGAGGTGGTGGACAGCAATCAGCACAATCAGATATGATTGAGTTGATTGACACCCCCTGCTAGCAGCTGATTGGCTGCGAGCCTCAGATGTGCAGGGGGCGGCATTGCACAAGCATTTCACTAGAAATGCTTGTGCACTGATAAATGCTAACAGCGTATGCTGTCGGCATTTATCGATGTGTGGCAGACATGATCTGCTACAAGGGATAAAGTCCACCCGCACATTGATAAATCTACCCCAACGTGACAACATGACAGTTAAAAAGGTCCCAGTGTTCAATTTTTTTTATCTCTTGCAAAAACAACAAATTCATCAGGTAGAGAAATTGCATATGTGGTCCATATGTGACCTTCAGACACAAGATACAAATGTGTCAGTTTGCACTATACATCGCCATATGAATGTAAAGGGATGCCATGGTAGGAGACCCAAGATCACCCCACTGCTGACACAGAAACATAAAAAAGCCAGATTGAATTAACATGTAAACTTAGAGAGTGTCAACTTAAAATTTCTAGAATCTATTCCACTGAGGTCAATTAGCAAATTCAAATGATCAAAAAACAGATCAGACATTTAGAACTTGTAAGAATCCAGAGAACTCTAGACAAGTTCAAGCAGAGATTTTATTATTGTAATAATAAGCCCACCACTTTTTTAGCGAATAAACTGCGTAATCGAGTTGCTCAGAAACGAATTGTAGCTATTAATAGAGGCGACGCTCTAGTATTTTCTCCTAAAGAAATCGGACTAGCCTTTGGTAAATTTTATAAATCCCTTTACAACATCCAGTCCACGCAGGGTAATCAACTCCCAAGGAATGACGAAATTAGTTCCTTTTTAAGGAACCTAGATCTCCCCACTTTGTCGGCAGACCAAGTAAAAGCCTTAGGAGGTCAGGTCTCGACTGAAGAGATTAAATTGGCAATTAAACAACTTAAGATAGGAAAAGCACCCGGCCCAGATGGGTACTCGGGGAAGTTTTATAAGAAATTTTCCCAGCTTGTTATTCCTGTTTTGTATAAATTTTTTAATGAGATCATGCAACAAGGGACGATAACATCGGAGTTTCTAGAAGCAAACATAATCACATTGTTAAAACCTGACAAAGACCCGGTAGAATGCGGAAGTTACAGACCCATATCATTAATAAATATAGACACCAAGCTATATTCCAAAATTTTGGCTAATCGCCTAGCTAAAGTGGTACCAACATTGATACACGGGGACCAGGTGGGGTTCATCCCTGGTCGGGATGGTCCTGATAATACTAGAAGACAGGCTCATATAATGTCAGAAGCTAAGAGATGAAAGGTCCCCCTCCTTGCCCTGTCTCTAGACACAGAAAAAGCGTTTGACAGGGTGAGGTGGGATTACCTATGGGGAGTCTTGGAGAGATTTGGTTTCCCGTTTCAATTTACAAAAGCAGTAAGGGCCTTATACTCTTGCCCTACGGTGACAGTCAGGGGGGTAGGTTTTCAATCCGAAAAATTCATAGTGTCTAATGGAACAAGGCAGGGATGTCCCCTGTCACCCTTATTATTCGCGCTTGCTATAGAGCCACTTGCCCAGACTATTAGGAGAGATGCTAGAATAGAAGGTATCACATTTAGAGACTCCTCCCATAAGATTGCGCTTTTCGCTGATGATGTCACCCTTTTGCTGACATCCCCCAAAACCTTGTTACCCGCCCTCATGGATGTTATCCAGAAATTTGGAGAGCTCAGCTTCTATAAGTTAAACTTAGCTAAAACTGAAGCATTGCCGATAGGGATCCCAGACGATGTAATATTAGATATCAAACGCCGATATAATTTTAAGTGGACAGAAAATAGCATAAAACACTTAGGAGTTCATCTGGGCCCTGATACGACCACAATGATAGATAGGAATTTTACAGACAGAATGCAGGAGTTTAAAAAGATATTGGAGTCATGGGAGTACTCAGAAATTTCATGGACAGGCAGGATTACCTCCATCAAAATGTCATTTCTCCCAAAAATCACGTATCTCTTTCGTTGTATCCCCATTCAAATACCAAGATCGATAATTAATAGATTACAAAGTATGATCTCTGTATATATTTGGGGAGGTAAGAAGCCAAGGATTTCCAGTGGAAGTTTGCAAAGAACCATTAGGCAAGGGGGTCTATCATTACCAAGTATACTGGCATATCACGATGCAGCTAGGTTGTCTCATATCATGGGATGGAGTACTGCAGACTCTAGTCTCAGATGGCAAGAAGTCGAAAGCGACATGCTACCATTGAATATGACACTAGCGGATTTAGTTTGGATTCCTGCACATTGCCGGGATAAACTAGGAATAACTCAACCACTTATACTTGACGCCCTTAGATTTTGGGATAAAAATAGACATAGAGGTCATCTGGCTCCACACCCCTCGCCTATCCATCCTGTCGTGAGTGTGGCATGGTGCTTACAGGAATTGCATATGAATATATGGTTAGAGCATAGAGACATGTTGGTGGGTGACATACATGAAGGTATAGACAACTTTACGCTAGACTTCTTTATGACAAAGTACTATATTCCCGGAAAATATAGTTTTGAGACTATCAGGCTACTTAGTTTCTTGAGAAGCGGGGGCTTACAAAATAGTGAGTGGAGGGAAAAAACCAAATGGGAAACATGTTGGTCATCAAAACATAAACCTAGGGGCATGATGTCTTTTCTTTACTCCTTATTAATTGAAGAACAGCCACTAATTAAAACCTCAACCCAATTGGCCTGGGAGAAAGACTTGCACAAGACTTTTGATCTAGGAAATTGGTATAAAGCAATGGTGTTTGCTAGAAAATACCTACATTGCTCAACTTTATGGGAGATTCATTATAAAATAGTTTGGAGATGGCACTTAGTACCTGTGGGCTTACACCAATTCTGCCCCACTTCCTCCCCAGTTTGTTGGAGACATTGCGGTCAGAAAGGTACCTGGATGCACGTGTGGTGGGAGTGTCTGCAGATTAGGCCCTTTTGGCGTTCCTGCATGAAATTATTGGGAGACCTACATTACAATATCCCCTTCTCTCCTTCACTCAGCTTACTACATTTAAATTTCCCTAGAATGCCTTTACCGAGAAGGATCTTTCTAATTTACTTCCTTACGGCCACCAAATTAATAATTGCTAGAAAATGGAGACAGGCCTTACCTCCTTCCATTCAAAACGTTGTAGAGCAACTTTCGTATATGAAACAAATGGAACAATACGTTTATAACCTAATGGGGAAGGCTGATCTACACTATATGATATGGGAGAGCTGGCTAACACTGCACAGGGAACAATAATTAATCAGAAAATAGAGAACAATAGAGTGTAGAGACTCTCACAACATTCCCTCTAACTAAGGAGATCTATTTTTTTGACCATACCTCCATTCCTATTTCCCCCCTCCCCTTATCTACATATCCACTTTATCCTTTCTCTCTTGAACCCCCCCCCCCTTTTTTTTTTTCCTCTCTCCCCTGTGTCTACGGGTAAGAAAAAATCATAACACTTTTTGTCATGTCCTTGCACAATATATTTTGAATGGGAGCTACTTGTTTTGGCTTCCTCTTTTATGTAAAGACTCAGATAATGAATACATTTTTATTGTATACAAAGTATCACTCTATAAGAGGTATAGGTTTTCATGGTTGTTTAATTAACATAAAGTTTATTATGTCTTAACATAGGAAACAAAATGTAAAAGAGGTGAATATTGTTTATAAATCAAACACTTTGTGTCGATATGAGATGTATTTAGCTCTCCTTTTGTAAGGTAAATGAGATAGGAATTGTATTTGTGATGCTGACTTCATTTCAGTTGGAAAAATGATATATCACTTCCGAAAACATGTTAGAAACTTACAAAATATGCACTGTGTTTGCTAATTTTATTTTGTTGTAACACCTCAATAAAAAAACTTTGATTTAAAAAAAAAAAAAAGCCAGATTGGAGTTTGCCAAAATTTACCTGAGGAGGATGTGCTGTGGACAGACAAAACAAAATTACAGCTTTTTGATAAAGCCCATCATTCTACTGTTTTCAGAAAAAGAAATGAGGCTTTTAAAGAAAAGAATACAGTCCCTACAGTCAAACATGGTGGAGGTTCACTGATGTTTTGGGGTTGCTTTTCTTCTCAGGCACTGAATGCCTTGACTGTGTGCATGGCATTATGACATCTGAAGACTACCACAGAATTCTGTGGTGCAATGTAGGGCCCAGTGTCAGAAAGTTGGGTACCCATCAAAAGTCATGAGTCTTACAGCAGGACAATGACCCAAAGCACACGTCAAAAAGCACCCAGAAATGGTTTAAGAAAAAACCATGAGTCCAGATCTCAATCCCATAGAGCACCTGTAGAGAGATTTCAAAATAGCAGTTGGGAAAAGGAACCCTTCCAATCTGAGAGACCTGGAGCAGCTTGCGACAGAAGAGTGGTCCAAAATTCTAGTAGAGATGTGTAAAAAAACGCATTTATGGTTACAGGAAGCGATTGATTTCAGTTATTTTTTCCATGGGGTGTGCTACCAAATATTAAATTGAGGGTGCCAATAATTTTGTCCAGTACATTTTTGGAGTTTTGCATGAAATGTGTCAAATTTTGCTTTTTTTTCTACACTTTTTTTGTGTCATACCAATACAAACAAAATAAATAAACGTGAGAATGCCTAAACATTTGTAATTGCAACAATTTTCTGGGCGAAGTGGTGCATTATCTGACAGAAATGCAGGGGTGCCAATACTTTTGGCCATGACTGTATATACACATTTAAACACATAAATACCAATGTACACATATATAGACATATATATATATATATATATAAGTGCATTGGAGCCCTTTGCTGTCAAGTAGATGAAAACATGTAAAAACATATTTATGCAATATTCATATTTAATAAAGGTTTTAACTATGCATTTACTGAAAATAGTTCATATTCCAATGTTCTGCACATAGTAGAATATGTTCTATGTATTTATAAATAGATATTCATATATATATATATATATATATATATCTGTATATATCTATACTAGGGATGGGCGAATGTGTTTTTATCCGAATTCGAATGTTAGAACGAATGTTATTGTAGAAATTCGATTTACATAATAGAATGTTGATAAGAACGAATATTCTTAAAAATTCAATTTTCGAATGTTATTTACAGTTTTTGAATGTCACATTCGAATTCGAATGTCACATTCGAATTCGAATGTCACATTCAAATTTGAATGTTACATTCAAATGTCACATTCAAATTCGAATATTACATGTATAAAACACAATTGTAGACTAGAAACACTATTTCGAATGTCACATTTGAATCGAATATCACATTCGAATCGAATGTCACATTTGAATTCGAATATTACATTTATAAAACACAGTATTAGACTAGAAATACTATTTCGAATTTGAATGTCACATTCTAATCGAATTTCACATTCGAATTTGAATATTACATTTATCAAGCACAGTTGCAAACTAGAAATATTATTTCGAATTTGAATGTGACATTCGAATATTACATTTAAAAAACACAGTATGAGACTAGAAATACTATTTTGAATTTGAATGTGACATTCTAATTCGAATGTCACATTCGAATTCGAATATTACATTTAAAACACAGTATTAGACTAGAAATACTACTTCAAATTCGAATGTGACATTCGAATTCGAATGTAGCATTCAAATTCGAATATTACATTTAAAACACTGTATTAGACTAGAAATACTACTTCAAATTCGAATGTGACATTCGAATTCGAATATTGCATTTCGAAATTGAATGAATTACATAGCTAAACATTCTATTATTCGAACAAATATTTTCGAATTTTATTGAAAAATTTGAAAACGAAAATTCGAAAATAGAATGTTAGAATGTTATATAAACATTCGAAATTCGATTTGAATGAACGAATGTATCAAAATTCGTTTTAAATTTCAAATTTTTAGAAACATTCGCCCATCCCTAATCTATACCTATATACGGTATATAGGTATAAATATATATTGTACTAAGGATGTCTTTAGGGCAGGCCATGGACATTACAGCAAGTACTATGGCATTGTCTTTTTATATTGCATTTGTTAATTATGCTGCAATGAGGTTAAAATGCAAACAAAATAAAAAATATCAAATATGGAAATGCAAAATGTTTATGTATGCATGTAGCTATGCACATCACAGCAAAAATGTTTTTCTCTGCTTTTTATCATACCATAAATTTCTCTAAGAAAATGTTTTCAATTTTTTTATAACGTAAACAATGAAAAAACTGTGATTCTACAGTCATTTTAAACACAGTCATGCACATAACACTGATCCTTATAATAAAGATTTAGATGATGACCCACCGCTGCCAGGATCATGGCACTCCACCAAGTTCTGCTTTCCCATGCCAAGCTCACTTCTACTTAACCGCTTGCCAACTGAACTATACGGTCATGAACCCAGAAGTTCTGATAATGTATATCTCATCATTTGGATGACATCATTATTTTAAACTAGAAACATTGAGAATGGTAGTGTTGTGGGTATCTGAGAAACAAAATATGATTCAATCAGAATTAGCCTTAAATAAAATATTTAAAACTATTTGGTGAGTTTCTGGGGATTATGATCTGGAAGAAAAAGGAGAACCTTGTATTGTGAGACAGAGACTCATTATGTAAACACAGCACAGAAAAATAACTGGAATTAATAATAAAAGAAGACGTAAAACATAAGTAAGTAACTGGAGATCAGGATAAGTAGTTGGATAAGAATTAAAATTGAAAGTTTCCAACAAATAACTTATCTATGACTTTATACAAAATATAAAATGTCCAGTATACCAGGGAATGCTCTGTATAGAAAATATTGTTAAACAACAGCCCTTATGGTCCAATATTTTATTTTTGAAGCTTAATTAGGATAGAACAACATTATGAAAGAAGCAATGCAAGTGATACTGTGATATAATATATATTGGCCATGGAAACACCTGCTTCCTTCAGCATACTGTGGCTTCTATCTTCAGAATTCTGCTTGCTCAGCCACATGTATGACCGAGCTGTGAAACGAGGGGACTGCAGATTACCTCAATAAGAATGAACTCGTAATGTGATCACATCATTGGTTTGCTGATTTGGTTACTGGATGGGTCACTCACCCATAGTCGTGACTGTGATTTCTTAAATTCAGCAGCAGAGCACAGAAAAGCATAGAAGCGTGTAGCAGTCATAAAATGTAAAGTGCTGATAAGGAAAAATATTTATATATATTAAATAAAATTAAAAACAAGGGAAGAATGGATCTAAAGGTGTAAACAAATTCTATTAGCCATTTAATTTTTTTTTTTTTAAATGTACCATTCCAGTTCATACACATTTATTTAAACCAGTTTAACTCTTTAATTGCTGATCAATTTCAATTCCTGTGCTGAGCTGTTTTTACGTTTTAGGTGCTACTTGCATTTAAGTCCCACTGGGGGTCATTTTTAGTGAGAAATCCACACAAATTATGTATTGTTTTTTTTTTTTTTCAGCAGACCCAACAGATTAAAACCCTACCAGTATTTTGTGTATGTATCATGATACGTGAAATATATGCAACAAGAAGTGTGAAAAAATGCACAATTTTATGCCAATTTTAATACATAAGGTTGTAAACAATAGTGTGTATGTGTTTTTTCCAAACTCTAAAAGAAGTGGTTATTCCAATTTAAACATGGCCCTTTGGGTTTTTTTCACTCCAGACAGTGATCACCTGTCTAATAAAACTATACAGGAGATTTATTGTAAAGAGAGGAATTTGGGCTTTGGTGGTCTGTAGGCCTTTTTGATAGTCTATTATAAGTTACTTGAGACATCCACCCTATTAAGAAAAAGTGTATGTGTTTGTTTTTTTGTTGTTTTGTTTTTTTTCTAAATTGTACTTATACTGTACAACCCCAAGACATACACCGTTTGAAAAATCAGGCAATTGGCTTTCAAATAATGTGGATTTCTAGGGCTTAACAGAGCTGAGGTTGAGGGGTTTGAATATTTACCCACGCCATCCAGCTCCCTTAAGCTTTCTGCTGTAGCCTGACACATCCAGGTTTCTAGGTCTGGTGAAGTCACTGGACTTTCCCAGATTATCCCAACTTGGCTACTTTGTAGCTGCCGCTTACTGTGGAGGGGGCGTGATAACCTCCAAAAGCAACCCCTCAATGACAACACAGGGTCGTCATCTGCACTAAAAGCATTGTGCAGCAACATGTAGTCATCCACAATTAACTGGTTAGATTACATTATTTAAATTTGTTGACCAATAGTTTTATTTAAAGTGCATGTTTTTATTTTATTTTATACTTATGTTCAGATAAATTAGTTTGTTTGTTTTAAATTAAATACCCTTACAATGCTGTTTTCTTAAATGACCCAACAACAAGTTATTTTTCTTAAAACCTAAATCAAAAGAGATCAAATAATAAGTAATTGTTCTATATATGTTTTTACATGTGATGTAGGTCAAAATTTAAAAATTGCCTCCTTAACATAAGAAGATGAAAATGCATTTAATAGGCAGGCAAACACAATACTATTTGTATCTTTAGATACAAAAAATGGTGAATAGTACTTTCCTGTCTAGAAAAGATACTTCTTTCCTTACTTTAATTCATTTCACTTTCATACAACTTGTTCAATGTGCTATTAGCCTCTGTGATAAAATTACTTTCAGTAGATGCACATTTTTTCACAGGCATTAGCGATTACTTTTTGAAGTCTTTCAAAATAAAGTAAATTATTTCCATCTGTTGCTGTGGATTAAAAATTAGTAATTAAGATCCCATGTTCCACATTCAAAGCCACATCCTAGAATTGAAGTTGTAAATTATTATAGTTAATACTAGCTGGATGTTCACAAATTGAATATTTCAGCCATTTTTGTGATTCTGAACCTGATCACAACAGACAAATATCTTTTTTCTTTCTGGTGCATATTTAAAGAGAGTATATGGCAGTAGGGTTTGCAACAGTATTTGTAACTTCCTGATAAAGACTAACTTTATACCTTAATGCAACAAAAGTGAATATATCTGTGATCACTGCCACAAAAGTTAGATCATTGAAACAATATTGAGTACACCTGTGATAATGATCCATGAAACCCAGAACTTTCTCAGTTTTGGACCTATTGGATGTGTCTATCTGCCTGTTTGCATCATGTCTCCACATGGAAAAGAATTGCTAGAGGAATCGAAAAATCTGATTGTGAGACTTCACAAAAATGGAAAAGTATACAGGAAGATCAGTGACCAACTTAAAATCAGCTGAAACACAGTTGCAGCAGTAATCAGGAGGTATAGAATGAGCCATAGCACCACTAATTAGGGCTGCAGTAGCTGTCCTCCTAAAATGACGACATGGACAGTGCACTACTTGCGCAATCTAGCTCTGCAAGTGTTTCAGACTTGGCTCAGGGGTTATCAATGGAAATTGACATTTCTGTGAGAGCTCAGACATTGCAAAGGACATTGCATAATGTTAAACTCTATGAACAACATCCAAGAAAATAAAACTTGCTTGCTCTTTGGCACAAAACTGCAAGATTAAACTTTGCTAAACAGCATGAAAAGAAGTCTGATGAATATTGTGAGCACATTTGATCAGATGAGACAGAGACAAATTTGTTTGGCTCAGACGGGGTCCAGCATGTTTGGCGTGAAACTGGCCAGGATTATTACAGTGAATGCACAGTCCCAACAGTGATGCACAGAGGTGGGAGTGTGATGATATGGGGCTACATGAGTGAAAAAGGTGTTAAGGAGGCTACTATTAAAGATGACACCATGAATGCCTGTGGATATACCAAAATGGTGGGAGTGTGATGATAGTGAGCTGCATGAGTGCAAAAGGTGTTGGGGAGGTTACTATTAAAGATGACACCATGAATTCCTGTGGATATACCAAAAAGGTGGGAGTGTGATGATAGGGAGCTGCATGAGTGCAAAAGGTGTTGGGAAGATGATATTTATAGATTGCACAATGAATGCCAGTGGTTATACCAAAATACTGGCTGACAAGATGACTCCCAGTCTCTAGAAGCTTGGAAGAAGTTTCTAAAGAAGAAAAAAGTGAAAACTATAACCTGGCCAAATATGCTGCCAGACTTAAATCCAATAGAACAACTTTTGGTGTATTTTTAAGAGAAACGTAGAGCAGCACAATCTACAACGAGCAGCTGAAAAAAATTGTCTCTGAATAATGAGAGAACATCTCTACAGAACTTTGTGCAACACTAGTATCCTCCGAGGAGTAATGAGTCTGTCATCAAAAACAAAGGTGGACTTTCGAAGTAATGAAAAAATAAAATATTTGAATCTCAGTAATGAAATGTCTGCTTCTGTTCCATTGAGAGTATACAACAGAAGTGAGTACACCCCTGTGCAATATCACTTAAATGTCAAATTATTCAAAATTGTATCACCTTACAGTAATTGCATTAAAATTAAAAACTTACAGTATAGATTTACTATATTAAAGATATTGGCCCCACAGTAGGAACTGTATACAACATTACCGAATAACATGTGCCAGTCTTGTTTTCTGATCACAATACACATTCTTGATATTTACAATTTTCAAGGCCATTTTTCACTTATTTAATTTCATAGCTAAAATGATTCTGCTTTCTGCATACAGAATATTACAATCCCCTCTAGTTTCATGCACATGTGTTTTTCTATTTGGGTTATGAGTATTTTGAGTGTTTTGAGAGAACCTCACCAACTTTTAGTTTGCGGGAAAAAACTGTGAGATCTGTAGTGCTAAAATCTTTACAGAATTATTAAGGTAAAAGATAAATTAAAAAAATAATAATAAGACAACCTTGTCTGCAAGATGAGGATCTTTCATGCTTGGCTGAGATTTAGGTG